>NW_027618832.1:0-60154 GCF_964187855.1 Myxine glutinosa | reverse complement strand
CTAACACAAGTGCGAAAAGTGGTTTTTCAACACTAACACAAGTGCAAAAAGTGTTTTTTCCACACTAATACAAGTGCAAAAGTGGTTTCCTGCACCAACACAAGTGCGAAAAGTGGTTTTTCAACACTAACACAAGTGCGAAAAGTGGTATTTCAACACTAACACAAGTGCGAAAAGTGGTTTTTCAACACTAACACAAGTGCGAAAAGTGGTTTTTCAACACTATCACAAGTGCAAAAAGTGTTTTTTCCACACTAATACAAGTGTGAAAAGTGGTTTTTCAACACGATCACAAGTGCGAAAAGTGGTTTTTCAACACTAACACAAGTGCGAAAAGTGGTTTTTCAACACTAACACAAGTGCGAAAAGTGGTTTTTCCACACTAATACAAGTGCAAAAGTGGTTTACTGCACCAACACAAGTGCGAAAAGTGGTTTTTCAACACTAACACAAGTGCGAAAAGTGGTTTTTCAACACGATCACAAGTGCGAAAAGTGGTTTTTCAACACTAACACAAGTGCGAAAAGTGGTTTTTCCACACTAATACAAGTGCAAAAGTGATTTCCTGCACCAACACAAGTGCGAAAAGTGGTTTTTCAACACTAACACAAGTGCGAAAAGTGGTTTTTCAACACTAACACAAGTGCGAAAAGTGGTTTTTCCACACTAATACAAGTGCAAAAGTGGTTTCCTGCACCAACACAAGTGCGAAAAGTGGTTTTTCAACACTAACACAAGTGCGAAAAGTAGTTTTTCAACACTATCACAAGTGCAAAAAGTGTTTTTTCCACACTAATACAAGTGCAAAAGTGGTTTCCTGCACCAACACAAGTGCGAAAAGTGGTTTTTCAACACTAACATAAGTGCGAAAAGTGGTTTTTCAACACTAACACAAGTGCGAAAAGTGGTTTTTCAACACTAACACAAGTGCGAAAAGTGGTTTTTCAACACTAACACAAGTGCGAAAAGTGGTTTTTCAACACTAACACAAGTGCGAAAAGTGGTTTTTCAACACTATCACAAGTGCAAAAAGTGTTTTTTCCACACTAATACAAGTGTGAAAAGTGGTTTTTCAACACGATCACAAGTGCGAAAAGTGGTTTTTCAACACTAACACAAGTGCGAAAAGTGGTTTTTCAACACTAACACAAGTGCGAAAAGTGGTTTTTCCACACTAATACAAGTGCAAAAGTGGTTTACTGCACCAACACAAGTGCGAAAAGTGGTTTTTCAACACTAACACATGTGCGAAAAGTGGTTTTTCAACACTATCACAAGTGCAAAAATGTTTTTTCCACACTAATACAAGTGCAAAACTGGTTTCCTGCACCAACACAAGTGCGAAAAGTGGTTTTTCAACACTAACACAAGTGCGAAAAGTGGTTTTTCCACACTAATACAAGTGCAAAAGTGGTTTCCTGCACCAACACCAGTGCGAAAAGTGGTTTTTCAACACTAACACAAGTGCGAAAAGTGGTTTTTCAACACTATCACAAGTGCAAAAAGTGTTTTTTCCACACTAATACAAGTGCAAAAGTGGTTTCCTGCACCAACACAAGTGCGAAATGTGGTTTTTCAACACTAACACAAGTGCGAAAACTGGTTTTTCAACACTAACACAAGTGCGAAAAGTTGTTTTTCAACAATAACACAAGTGTGAAAAGTGTTTTTTCCAAACTAATACAAGTGCAAAAGTGGTTTCCTGCACCAACACAAGTGCGAAAAGTGGTTTTTCAACACTAACACAAGTGCGAAAATTGGTTTTTCAACACTAACACAAGTGCGAAAAGTGTTTTTTCAACACTAACACAAGTGCGAAAAGTGTTTTTTCCACACTAATACAAGTACAAAAGTGGTTTCCTGCACCAACACAAGTGCGAAAAGTGGTTTTTCAACACTAACACAAGTGCGAAAAGTGGTTTTTCAACACTAATACAAGTGCAAAAGTGGTTTCCTGCACCAACACAAGTGCGAAAAGTGGTTTTTCAACACTAACACAAGTGCGAAAAGTGGTTTTTCAACACTAACACAAGTGCGAAAAGTGGTTTTTCAACACTAACACAAGTGCGAAAAGTGGTTTTTCCACACTAATACAAGTGCAAAAGTGGTTTCCTGCACCAACACAAGTGCGAAAAGTGGTTTTTCAATACTAACACAAGTGCGAAAAGTGGTTTTTCAACACTAATACAAGTGCAAAAGTGGTTTCCTGAACCAACACAAGTGCGAAAATTGGTTTTTCAACACTAACACAAGTGCGAAAAGTGGTTTTTCAACACTAACACAAGTGCGAAAAGTGGTTTTTCCACACTAATACAAGTGCAAAAGTGGTTTCCTGCACCAACACAAGTGCGAAAAGTGGTTTTTCAACACTAACACAAGTGCGAAAAGTGGTTTTTCAACACTATCACAAGTGCAAAAAGGTTTTTTTTTCACACTAATACAAGTGCAAAAGTGGTTTCCTGCACCAACACAAGTGCGAAAAGTGGTTTTTCAACACTAACACAAGTGCAAAAAGTGGTTTTTCCACACTAATACAAGTGCAAAAGTGGTTTCCTGCACCAACACAAGTGCGAAAAGTGGTTTTTCAACACTAACACAAGTGCGAAAAGTGGTTTTTCAACACTAACACAAGTGCGAAAAGTGATTTTTCAACAATAACACAAGTGCGAAAAGTGGTTTTTCCACACTAATACAAGTGCAAAAGTGGTTTCCTGCACCAACACAAGTGCGAAAAGTGGTTTTTCAACACTAACACAAGTGCGAAAAGTGGTTTTTCAACACTAACACAAGTGCGAAAAGTGGTTTTTCAACACTATCACAAGTGCAAAAAGTGTTTTTTCCACACTAATACAAGTGCAAAAGTGGTTTCCTGCACCAACACAAGTGCGAAAAGTGGTTTTTCAACACTAACACAAGTGCGAAAAGTGGTTTTTCAACACTAACACAAGTGCAAAAAGTGTTTTTTCCACACTAATACAAGTGCAAAAGTGGTTTCCTGCACCAACACAAGTGCGAAAAGTGGTTTTTCAACACTAACACAAGTGCGAAAAGTGGTATTTCAACACTAACACAAGTGCGAAAAGTGGTTTTCCAACACTAACACAAGTGCAAAAAGTGGTTTTTCAACACTATCACAAGTGCAAAAAGTGTTTTTTCCACACTAATACAAGTGTGAAAAGTGGTTTTTCAACACGATCACAAGTGCGAAAAGTGGTTTTTCAACACTAACACAAGTGCGAAAAGTGGTTTTTCAACACTAACACAAGTGCGAAAAGTGGTTTTTCCACACTAATACAAGTGCAAAAGTGGTTTACTGCACCAACACAAGTGCGAAAAGTGGTTTTTCAACACTAACACAAGTGCGAAAAGTGGTTTTTCAACACGATCACAAGTGCGAAAAGTGGTTTTTCAACACTAACACAAGTGCGAAAAGTGGTTTTTCCACACTAATACAAGTGCAAAAGTGATTTCCTGCACCAACACAAGTGCGAAAAGTGGTTTTTCAACACTAACACAAGTGCGAAAAGTGGTTTTTCAACACTAACACAAGTGCGAAAAGTGGTTTTTCCACACTAATACAAGTGCAAAAGTGGTTTCCTGCACCAACACAAGTGCGAAAAGTGGTTTTTCAACACTAACACAAGTGCGAAAAGTGGATTTTCAACACTAACACAAGTGCGAAAAGTGTTTTTCCACACTAATACAAGTGCAAAAGTGGTTTCCTGCACCAACACAAGTGCGAAAAGTGGTTTTTCAACACTAACACAAGTGCGAAAAGTGGTTTTTCAACACTAATACAAGTGCAAAAGTGATTTCCTGCACCAACACAAGTGCGAAAAGCGGTTTTTCAACACTAACACAAGTGCGAAAAGTGGTTTTTCAACACTAACACAAGTGCGAAAAGTGGTTTTTCCACACTAATACAAGTGCAAAAGTGGTTTCCTGCACCAACACATGTGCGAAAAGTGGTTTTTCTACACTAACACAAGTGCGAAAAGTGGTTTTTCAACACTAACACAAGTGCGAAAAGTGGTTTTTCAACACTAACATAAGTGCGAAAAGTAGTTTTTCCACACTAATACAAGTGCAAAAGTGGTTTCCTGCACCAACACAAGTGCGAAAAGTGGTTTTTCAATACTAACACAAGTGCGAAAAGTGGTTTTTCAACACTATCACAAGTGCAAAAGTGGTTTCCTGCACCAACACAAGTGCGAAAAGTGGTTTTTCAACACTAACACAAGTGCGAAAAGTGGTTTTTCAACACTAACACAAGTGCGAAAAGTGGTTTTTCCACACTAATACAAGTGCAAAAGTGGTTTCCTGCACCAACACAAGTGCGAAAAGTGGTTTTTCAACACTAACACAAGTGCGAAAAGTGGTTTTTCAACACTATCACAAGTGCAAAAAGGTTTTTTTTTCACACTAATACAAGTGCAAAAGTGGTTTCCTGCACCAACACAAGTGCGAAAAGTGGTTTTTCAACACTAACACAAGTGCAAAAAGTGGTTTTTCCACACTAATACAAGTGCAAAAGTGGTTTCCTGCACCAACACAAGTGCGAAAAGTGGTTTTTCAACACTAACACAAGTGCGAAAAGTGGTTTTTCAACACTAACACAAGTGCGAAAAGTGATTTTTCAACAATAACACAAGTGCGAAAAGTGGTTTTTCCACACTAATACAAGTGCAAAAGTGGTTTCCTGCACCAACACAAGTGCGAAATGTGGTTTTTCAACACTAACACAAGTGCGAAAAGTGGTTTTTCAACACTAACACAAGTGCGAAAAGTGGTTTTTCAAC
This sequence comes from Myxine glutinosa, assembly GCF_964187855.1. NCBI lineage: Eukaryota > Metazoa > Chordata > Myxini > Myxiniformes > Myxinidae > Myxine > Myxine glutinosa. Next base: position 55,355 of record NW_027618832.1, on the reverse strand, counting down.
ACTATCACAAGTGCAAAAAGTGTTTTTTCCACACTAATACAAGTGCAAAAGTGGTTTCCTGCACCAACACAAGTGCGAAAAGTGGTTTTTCAACACTAACACAAGTGCGAAAAGTGGTTTTTCAACACTAACACAAGTGCAAAAAGTGTTTTTTCCACACTAATACAAGTGCAAAAGTGGTTTCCTGCACCAACACAAGTGCGAAAAGTGGTTTTTCAACACTAACACAAGTGCGAAAAGTGGTATTTCAACACTAACACAAGTGCGAAAAGTGGTTTTTCAACACTAACACAAGTGCGAAAAGTGGTTTTTCAACACTATCACAAGTGCAAAAAGTGTTTTTTCCACACTAATACAAGTGTGAAAAGTGGTTTTTCAACACAATCACAAGTGCGAAAAGTGGTTTTTCAACACTAACACAAGTGCGAAAAGTGGTTTTTCAACACTTACACCAGTGCGAAAAGTGGTTTTTCCACACTAATACAAGTGCAAAAGTGGTTTACTGCACCAACACAAGTGCGAAAAGTGGTTTTTCAACACTAACACAAGTGCGAAAAGTGGTTTTTCAACACGATCACAAGTGCGAAAAGTGGTTTTTCAACACTAACACAAGTGCGAAAAGTGGTTTTTCCACACTAATACAAGTGCAAAAGTGATTTCCTGCACCAACACAAGTACGAAAAGTGGTTTTTCAACACTAACACAAGTGCGAAAAGTGGTTTTTCAACACTAACACAAGTGCGAAAAGTGGTTTTTCCACACTAATACAAGTGCAAAAGTGGTTTCCTGCACCAACACAAGTGTGAAAAGTGGTTTTTCAACACTAACACAAGTGCGAAAAGTGTTTTTTCAACACTAACACAAGTGCGAAAAGTGTTTTTCCACACTAATACAAGTGCAAAAGTGGTTTCCTGCACCAACACAAGTGCGAAAAGTGGTTTTTCAACACTAACACAAGTGCGAAAAGTGGTTTTTCCACACTAATACAAGTGCAAAAGTGGTTTCCTGCACCAACACAAGTGCGAAAAGTGGTTTTTCAACACTAACACAAGTGCGAAAAGTGGTTTTTCCACACTAATACAAGTGCAAAAGTGGTTTCCTGCACCAACACAAGTGCGAAAAGTGGTTTTTCAACACTAACACAAGTGCGAAAAGTGGTTTTTCAACACTAACACAAGTGCGAAAAGTGTTTTTCCACACTATTACAAGTGCAAAAGTGGTTTCCTGCACCAACACAAGTGCGAAAAGTGGTTTTTCAACACTAACACAAGTGCGAAAAGTGGTTTTTCAACACTAATACAAGTGCAAAAGTGGTTTCCTGCACCAACACAAGTGCGAAAAGCGGTTTTTCAACACTAACACAAGTGCGAAAATTGGTTTTTCAACACTAACACAAGTGCGAAAAGTGTTTTTTCAATACTAACACAAGTGCGAAAAGTGGTTTTTCCACACTAATACAAGTGCAAAAGTGGTTTCCTGCACCAACACATGTGCGAAAAGTGGTTTTTCTACACTAACACAAGTGCGAAAAGTGGTTTTTCAACACTAACACAAGTGCGAAAAGTGGTTTTTCAACACTAACATAAGTGCGAAAAGTGGTTTTTCCACACTAATACAAGTGCAAAAGTGGTTTCCTGCACCAACACAAGTGCGAAAAGTGGTTTTTCAATACTAACACAAGTGCGAAAAGTGGTTTTTCAACACTATCACAAGTGCAAAAGTGGTTTCCTGCACCAACACAAGTGCGAAAAGTGGTTTTTCAACACTAACACAAGTGCGAAAAGTGGTTTTTCAACACTAACACAAGTGCGAAAAGTGGTTTTCCACACTAATACAAGTGCAAAAGTGGTTTCCTGCACCAACACAAGTGCGAAAAGTGGTTTTTCAACACTAACACAAGTGCGAAAAGTGGTTTTTCAACACTATCACAAGTGCAAAAAGGTTTTTTTTTCACACTAATACAAGTGCAAAAGTGGTTTCCTGCACCAACACAAGTGCGAAAAGTGGTTTTTCAACACTAACACAAGTGCAAAAAGTGGTTTTTCCACACTAATACAAGTGCAAAAGTGGTTTCCTGCACCAACACAAGTGCGAAAAGTGGTTTTTCAACACTAACACAAGTGCGAAAAGTGGTTTTTCAACACTAACACAAGTGCGAAAAGTGATTTTTCAACAATAACACAAGTGCGAAAAGTGGTTTTTCCACACTAATACAAGTGCAAAAGTGGTTTCCTGCACCAACACAAGTGCGAAAAGTGGTTTTTCAACACTAACACAAGTGCGAAAAGTGGTTTTTCAACACTAACACAAGTGCGAAAAGTGGTTTTTCAACACTATCACAAGTGCAAAAAGTGTTTTTTCCACACTAATACAAGTGCAAAAGTGGTTTCCTGCACCAACACAAGTGCGAAAAGTGGTTTTTCAACACTAACACAAGTGCGAAAAGTGGTTTTTCAACACTAACACAAGTGCAAAAAGTGTTTTTTCCACACTAATACAAGTGCAAAAGTGGTTTCCTGCACCAACACAAGTGCGAAAAGTGGTTTTTCAACACTAACACAAGTGCGAAAAGTGGTATTTCAACACTAACACAAGTGCGAAAAGTGGTTTTTCAACACTAACACAAGTGCGAAAAGTGGTTTTTCAACACTATCACAAGTGCAAAAAGTGTTTTTTCCACACTAATACAAGTGTGAAAAGTGGTTTTTCAACACGATCACAAGTGCGAAAAGTGGTTTTTCAACACTAACACAAGTGCGAAAACTGGTTTTTCAACACTATCACAAGTGCAAAAAGTGTTTTTTCCACACTAATATAAGTGCAAAAGTGGTTTCCTGCACCAACACAAGTGCGAAAAGTGGTTTTTCAACACTAACACAAGTGCGAAAAGTGGTTTTTCAACACTAACACAAGTGCAAAAAGTGTTTTTTCCACACTAATACAAGTGCAAAAGTGGTTTCCTGCACCAACACAAGTGCGAAAAGTGGTTTTTCAACACTAACACAAGTGCGAAAAGTGGTATTTCAACACTAACACAAGTGCGAAAAGTGGTTTTTCAACACTAACACAAGTGCGAAAAGTGGTTTTTCAACACTATCACAAGTGCAAAAAGTGTTTTTTCCACACTAATACAAGTGTGAAAAGTGGTTTTCAACACGATCACAAGTGCGAAAAGTGGTTTTTCAACACTAACACAAGTGCGAAAACTGGTTTTTCAACACTTACACAAGTGCGAAAAGTGGTTTTTCCACACGAATACAAGTGCAAAAGTGGTTTCCTGCACCAACACAAGTGCGAAAAGTGGTTTTTCAACACTAACACAAGTGCGAAAAGTGGTTTTTCAACACTAACACAAGTGCGAAAAGTGGTTTTTCAACACTAACACAAGTGCGAAAAGTGGTTTTTCAACACCAACACAAGTGCGAAAAGTGGTTTTTCAACACTAACACAAGTGCGAAAAGTGGTTTTTCCACACTAATACAAGTGCAAAAGTGGTTTCCTGCACCAACACAAGTGCGAAAAGTGGTTTTTCAACACTAACACAAGTGCGAAAAGTGGTTTTTCAACACTAACACAAGTGCAAAAGGTGGTTTTTCAACACTAACACATTTGCGAAAAGTGGTTTTTCAACACTAACACAAGTGCAAAAAGTGGTTTTTCAACACTAACACAAGTGCGAAAAGTGTTTTTTCAACACTAACACAAGTGCGAAAAGTGGTTTTTCAACACTAATACAAGTGCAAAAGTGGTTTCCTGAACCAACACAAGTGCGAAAATTGGTTTTTCAACACTAACACAAGTGCGAAAAGTGGTTTTTCAACACTAACACAAGTGCGAAAAGTGGTTTTTCCACACTAATACAAGTGCAAAAGTGGTTTCCTGCACCAACACAAGTGCGAAAAGTGGTTTTTCAACACTAACACAAGTGCGAAAAGTGGTTTTTCAACACTATCACAAGTGCAAAAAGGTTTTTTTTTCACACTAATACAAGTGCAAAAGTGGTTTCCTGCACCAACACAAGTGCGAAAAGTGGTTTTTCAACACTAACACAAGTGCAAAAAGTGGTTTTTCCACACTAATACAAGTGCAAAAGTGGTTTCCTGCACCAACACAAGTGCGAAAAGTGGTTTTTCAACACTAACACAAGTGCGAAAAGTGGTTTTTCAACACTAACACAAGTGCGAAAAGTGATTTTTCAACAATAACACAAGTGCGAAAAGTGGTTTTTCCACACTAATACAAGTGCAAAAGTGGTTTCCTGCACCAACACAAGTGCGAAAAGTGGTTTTTCAACACTAACACAAGTGCGAAAAGTGGTTTTTCAACACTAACACAAGTGCGAAAAGTGGTTTTTCCACACTAATACAAGTGCAAAAGTGATTTCCTGCACCAACACAAGTGCGAAAAGTGGTTTTTCAACACTAACACAAGTGCGAAAAGTGGTTTTTCAACACTAACACAAGTGCGAAAAGTGGTTTTTCCACACTAATACAAGTGCAAAAGTGGTTTCCTGCACCAACACAAGTGCGAAAAGTGGTTTTTCAACATGAACACAAGTGCGAAAAGTGGATTTTCAACACTAACACAAGTGCGAAAAGTGTTTTTCCACACTAATACAAGTGCAAAAGTGGTTTCCTGCACCAACACAAGTGCGAAAAGTGGTTTTTCAACACTAACACAAGTGCGAAAAGTGGTTTTTCAACACTAATACAAGTGCAAAAGTGATTTCCTGCACCAACACAAGTGCGAAAAGCGGTTTTTCAACACTAACACAAGTGCGAAAATTGGTTTTTCAACACTAACACAAGTGCGAAAAGTGGTTTTTCAACACTAACACAAGTGCGAAAAGTGGTTTTTCCACACTAATACAAGTGCAAAAGTGGTTTCCTGCACCAACACATGTGCGAAAAGTGGTTTTTCTACAATAACACAAGTGCGAAAAGTGGTTTTTCAACACTAACACAAGTGCGAAAAGTGGTTTTTCAACACTAACATAAGTGCGAAAAGTGGTTTTTCCACACTAATACAAGTGCAAAAGTGGTTTCCTGCACCAACACAAGTGCGAAAAGTGGTTTTTCAACACTAACACAAGTGCGAAAAGTGGTTTTTCAACACTAACACAAGTGCGAAAAGTGGTTTTTCCACACAAATACAAGTACAAAAGTGGTTTACTGCACCAACACAAGTGCGAAAAGTGGTTTTTCAACACTAACACATGTGCGAAAAGTGGTTTTTCAACACTATCACAAGTGCAAAAAGTGTTTTTTCCACACTAATACAAGTGCAAAAGTGGTTTCCTGCACCAACACAAGTGCAAAATGTGGTTTTTCAACACTAACACAAGTGCGAAAAGTGGTTTTTCAACACTAACACAAGTGCGAAAAGTTGTTTTTCAACAATAACACAAGTGCGAAAAGTGGTTTTTCCAAACTAATACAAGTGCAAAAGTGGTTTCCTGCACCAACACAAGTGCGAAAAGTGGTTTTTCAACACTAACACAAGTGCGAAAAGTGGTTTTTCAACACTATCACAAGTGCAAAAAGTGTTTTTTCCACACTAATACAAGTGCAAAAGTGGTTTCCTGCACCAACACAAGTGCGAAAAGTGGTTTTTCAACACTAACACAAGTGCGAAAAGTGGTTTTTCAACACTAACACAAGTGCGAAAAGTGGTTTTTCAACACTAACACAAGTGCGAAAAGTGGTTTTTCCACACTAATACAAGTGCAAAAGTGGTTTCCTGCACCAACACATGTGCGAAAAGTGGTTTTTCAACACTAACACAAGTGCGAAAAGTGGTTTTTCAACACTAACACAAGTGCGAAAAGTGGTTTTTCAACACTAACACAAGTGCGAAAAGTGGTTTTTCCACACTAATACAAGTGCAAAAGTGATTTTCTGCACCAACACAAGTGCGAAAAGTGGTTTTTCAACACTAACACAAGTGCGAAAAGTGGTTTTTCAACACTAACACAAGTGCGAAAAGTGGTTTTTCCACACTAATACAAGTGCAAAAGTGGTTTCCTGCACCAACACAAGTGCGAAAAGTGGTTTTTCAACACTAACACAAGTGCGAAAAGTAGTTTTTCAACACTATCACAAGTGCAAAAAGTGTTTTTTCCACACTAATACAAGTGCAAAAGTGGTTTCCTGCACCAACACAAGTGCGAAAAGTGGTTTTTCAACACTAACATAAGTGCGAAAAGTGGTTTTTCAACACTAACACAAGTGCGAAAAGTGGTTTTTCAACACTAACACAAGTGCGAAAAGTGGTTTTTCAACACTAACACAAGTGCGAAAAGTGGTTTTTCAACACTAACACAAGTGCGAAAAGTGGTTTTTCAACACTATCACAAGTGCAAAAAGTGTTTTTTCCACACTAATACAAGTGTGAAAAGTGGTTTTTCAACACGATCACAAGTGCGAAAAGTGGTTTTTCAACACTAACACAAGTGCGAAAAGTGGTTTTTCAACACTAACACAAGTGCGAAAAGTGGTTTTTCCACACTAATACAAGTGCAAAAGTGGTTTACTGCACCAACACAAGTGCGAAAAGTGGTTTTTCAACACTAACACATGTGCGAAAAGTGGTTTTTCAACACTATCACAAGTGCAAAAATGTTTTTTCCACACTAATACAAGTGCAAAACTGGTTTCCTGCACCAACACAAGTGCGAAAAGTGGTTTTTCAACACTAACACAAGTGCGAAAAGTGGTTTTTCCACACTAATACAAGTGCAAAAGTGGTTTCCTGCACCAACACCAGTGCGAAAAGTGGTTTTTCAACACTAACACAAGTGCGAAAAGTGGTTTTTCAACACTATCACAAGTGCAAAAAGTGTTTTTTCCACACTAATACAAGTGCAAAAGTGGTTTCCTGCACCAACACAAGTGCGAAATGTGGTTTTTCAACACTAACACAAGTGCGAAAACTGGTTTTTCAACACTAACACAAGTGCGAAAAGTTGTTTTTCAACAATAACACAAGTGCGAAAAGTGTTTTTTCCAAACTAATACAAGTGCAAAAGTGGTTTCCTGCACCAACACAAGTGCGAAAAGTGGTTTTTCAACACTAACACAAGTGCGAAAATTGGTTTTTCAACACTAACACAAGTGCGAAAAGTGTTTTTTCAACACTAACACAAGTGCGAAAAGTGTTTTTTCCACACTAATACAAGTACAAAAGTGGTTTCCTGCACCAACACAAGTGCGAAAAGTGGTTTTTCAACACTAACACAAGTGCGAAAAGTGGTTTTTCAACACTAATACAAGTGCAAAAGTGGTTTCCTGCACCAACACAAGTGCGAAAAGTGGTTTTTCAACACTAACACAAGTGCGAAAAGTGGTTTTTCAACACTAACACAAGTGCGAAAAGTGGTTTTTCAACACTAACACAAGTGCGAAAAGTGGTTTTTCCACACTAATACAAGTGCAAAAGTGGTTTCCTGCACCAACACAAGTGCGAAAAGTGGTTTTTCAATACTAACACAAGTGCGAAAAGTGGTTTTTCAACACTAATACAAGTGCAAAAGTGGTTTCCTGAACCAACACAAGTGCGAAAATTGGTTTTTCAACACTAACACAAGTGCGAAAAGTGGTTTTTCAACACTAACACAAGTGCGAAAAGTGGTTTTTCCACACTAATACAAGTGCAAAAGTGGTTTCCTGCACCAACACAAGTGCGAAAAGTGGTTTTTCAACACTAACACAAGTGCGAAAAGTGGTTTTTCAACACTATCACAAGTGCAAAAAGGTTTTTTTTTCACACTAATACAAGTGCAAAAGTGGTTTCCTGCACCAACACAAGTGCGAAAAGTGGTTTTTCAACACTAACACAAGTGCAAAAAGTGGTTTTTCCACACTAATACAAGTGCAAAAGTGGTTTCCTGCACCAACACAAGTGCGAAAAGTGGTTTTTCAACACTAACACAAGTGCGAAAAGTGGTTTTTCAACACTAACACAAGTGCGAAAAGTGATTTTTCAACAATAACACAAGTGCGAAAAGTGGTTTTTCCACACTAATACAAGTGCAAAAGTGGTTTCCTGCACCAACACAAGTGCGAAAAGTGGTTTTTCAACACTAACACAAGTGCGAAAAGTGGTTTTTCAACACTAACACAAGTGCGAAAAGTGGTTTTTCAACACTATCACAAGTGCAAAAAGTGTTTTTTCCACACTAATACAAGTGCAAAAGTGGTTTCCTGCACCAACACAAGTGCGAAAAGTGGTTTTTCAACACTAACACAAGTGCGAAAAGTGGTTTTTCAACACTAACACAAGTGCAAAAAGTGTTTTTTCCACACTAATACAAGTGCAAAAGTGGTTTCCTGCACCAACACAAGTGCGAAAAGTGGTTTTTCAACACTAACACAAGTGCGAAAAGTGGTATTTCAACACTAACACAAGTGCGAAAAGTGGTTTTTCAACACTAACACAAGTGCGAAAAGTGGTTTTTCAACACTATCACAAGTGCAAAAAGTGTTTTTTCCACACTAATACAAGTGTGAAAAGTGGTTTTTCAACACGATCACAAGTGCGAAAAGTGGTTTTTCAACACTAACACAAGTGCGAAAAGTGGTTTTTCAACACTAACACAAGTGCGAAAAGTGGTTTTTCCACACTAATACAAGTGCAAAAGTGGTTTACTGCACCAACACAAGTGCGAAAAGTGGTTTTTCAACACTAACACAAGTGCGAAAAGTGGTTTTTCAACACGATCACAAGTGCGAAAAGTGGTTTTTCAACACTAACACAAGTGCGAAAAGTGGTTTTTCCACACTAATACAAGTGCAAAAGTGATTTCCTGCACCAACACAAGTGCGAAAAGTGGTTTTTCAACACTAACACAAGTGCGAAAAGTGGTTTTTCAACACTAACACAAGTGCGAAAAGTGGTTTTTCCACACTAATACAAGTGCAAAAGTGGTTTCCTGCACCAACACAAGTGCGAAAAGTGGTTTTTCAACACTAACACAAGTGCGAAAAGTGGATTTTCAACACTAACACAAGTGCGAAAAGTGTTTTTCCACACTAATACAAGTGCAAAAGTGGTTTCCTGCACCAACACAAGTGCGAAAAGTGGTTTTTCAACACTAACACAAGTGCGAAAAGTGGTTTTTCAACACTAATACAAGTGCAAAAGTGATTTCCTGCACCAACACAAGTGCGAAAAGCGGTTTTTCAACACTAACACAAGTGCGAAAAGTGGTTTTTCAACACTAACACAAGTGCGAAAAGTGGTTTTTCCACACTAATACAAGTGCAAAAGTGGTTTCCTGCACCAACACATGTGCGAAAAGTGGTTTTTCTACACTAACACAAGTGCGAAAAGTGGTTTTTCAACACTAACACAAGTGCGAAAAGTGGTTTTTCAACACTAACATAAGTGCGAAAAGTAGTTTTTCCACACTAATACAAGTGCAAAAGTGGTTTCCTGCACCAACACAAGTGCGAAAAGTGGTTTTTCAATACTAACACAAGTGCGAAAAGTGGTTTTTCAACACTATCACAAGTGCAAAAGTGGTTTCCTGCACCAACACAAGTGCGAAAAGTGGTTTTTCAACACTAACACAAGTGCGAAAAGTGGTTTTTCAACACTAACACAAGTGCGAAAAGTGGTTTTTCCACACTAATACAAGTGCAAAAGTGGTTTCCTGCACCAACACAAGTGCGAAAAGTGGTTTTTCAACACTAACACAAGTGCGAAAAGTGGTTTTTCAACACTATCACAAGTGCAAAAAGGTTTTTTTTTCACACTAATACAAGTGCAAAAGTGGTTTCCTGCACCAACACAAGTGCGAAAAGTGGTTTTTCAACACTAACACAAGTGCAAAAAGTGGTTTTTCCACACTAATACAAGTGCAAAAGTGGTTTCCTGCACCAACACAAGTGCGAAAAGTGGTTTTTCAACACTAACACAAGTGCGAAAAGTGGTTTTTCAACACTAACACAAGTGCGAAAAGTGATTTTTCAACAATAACACAAGTGCGAAAAGTGGTTTTTCCACACTAATACAAGTGCAAAAGTGGTTTCCTGCACCAACACAAGTGCGAAATGTGGTTTTTCAACACTAACACAAGTGCGAAAAGTGGTTTTTCAACACTAACACAAGTGCGAAAAGTGGTTTTTCAACACTATCACAAGTGCAAAAAGTGTTTTTTCCACACTAATACAAGTGCAAAAGTGGTTTCCTGCACCAACACAAGTGCGAAAAGTGGTTTTTCAACACTAACACAAGTGCGAAAAGTGGTTTTTCAACACTAACACAAGTGCAAAAAGTGTTTTTTCCACACTAATACAAGTGCAAAAGTGGTTTCCTGCACCAACACAAGTGCGAAAAGTGGTTTTTCAACACTAACACAAGTGCGAAAAGTGGTATTTCAACACTAACACAAGTGCGAAAAGTGGTTTTTCAACACTAACACAAGTGCGAAAAGTGGTTTTTCAACACTATCACAAGTGCAAAAAGTGTTTTTTCCACACTAATACAAGTGTGAAAAGTGGTTTTTCAACACAATCACAAGTGCGAAAAGTGGTTTTTCAACACTAACACAAGTGCGAAAAGTGGTTTTTCAACACTTACACCAGTGCGAAAAGTGGTTTTTCCACACTAATACAAGTGCAAAAGTGGTTTACTGCACCAACACAAGTGCGAAAAGTGGTTTTTCAACACTAACACAAGTGCGAAAAGTGGTTTTTCAACACGATCACAAGTGCGAAAAGTGGTTTTTCAACACTAACACAAGTGCGAAAAGTGGTTTTTCCACACTAATACAAGTGCAAAAGTGATTTCCTGCACCAACACAAGTACGAAAAGTGGTTTTTCAACACTAACACAAGTGCGAAAAGTGGTTTTTCAACACTAACACAAGTGCGAAAAGTGGTTTTTCCACACTAATACAAGTGCAAAAGTGGTTTCCTGCACCAACACAAGTGTGAAAAGTGGTTTTTCAACACTAACACAAGTGCGAAAAGTGTTTTTTCAACACTAACACAAGTGCGAAAAGTGTTTTTCCACACTAATACAAGTGCAAAAGTGGTTTCCTGCACCAACACAAGTGCGAAAAGTGGTTTTTCAACACTAACACAAGTGCGAAAAGTGGTTTTTCCACACTAATACAAGTGCAAAAGTGGTTTCCTGCACCAACACAAGTTCGAAAAGTGGTTTTTCAACACTAACACAAGTGCGAAAAGTGGTTTTTCCACACTAATACAAGTGCAAAAGTGGTTTCCTGCACCAACACAAGTGCGAAAAGTGGTTTTTCAACACTAACACAAGTGCGAAAAGTGGTTTTTCAACACTAACACAAGTGCGAAAAGTGTTTTTCCACACTATTACAAGTGCAAAAGTGGTTTCCTGCACCAACACAAGTGCGAAAAGTGGTTTTTCAACACTAACACAAGTGTGAAAAGTGGTTTTTCAACACTAATACAAGTGCAAAAGTGGTTTCCTGCACCAACACAAGTGCGAAAAGCGGTTTTTCAACACTAACACAAGTGCGAAAATTGGTTTTTCAACACTAACACAAGTGCGAAAAGTGTTTTTTCAATACTAACACAAGTGCGAAAAGTGGTTTTTCCACACTAATACAAGTGCAAAAGTGGTTTCCTGCACCAACACATGTGCGAAAAGTGGTTTTTCTACACTAACACAAGTGCGAAAAGTGGTTTTTCAACACTAACACAAGTGCGAAAAGTGGTTTTTCAACACTAACATAAGTGCGAAAAGTGGTTTTTCCACACTAATACAAGTGCAAAAGTGGTTTCCTGCACCAACACAAGTGCGAAAAGTGGTTTTTCAATACTAACACAAGTGCGAAAAGTGGTTTTTCAACACTATCACAAGTGCAAAAGTGGTTTCCTGCACCAACACAAGTGCGAAAAGTGGTTTTTCAACACTAACACAAGTGCGAAAAGTGGTTTTTCAACACTAACACAAGTGCGAAAAGTGGTTTTCCACACTAATACAAGTGCAAAAGTGGTTTCCTGCACCAACACAAGTGCGAAAAGTGGTTTTTCAACACTAACACAAGTGCGAAAAGTGGTTTTTCAACACTATCACAAGTGCAAAAAGGTTTTTTTTTCACACTAATACAAGTGCAAAAGTGGTTTCCTGCACCAACACAAGTGCGAAAAGTGGTTTTTCAACACTAACACAAGTGCAAAAAGTGGTTTTTCCACACTAATACAAGTGCAAAAGTGGTTTCCTGCACCAACACAAGTGCGAAAAGTGGTTTTTCAACACTAACACAAGTGCGAAAAGTGGTTTTTCAACACTAACACAAGTGCGAAAAGTGATTTTTCAACAATAACACAAGTGCGAAAAGTGGTTTTTCCACACTAATACAAGTGCAAAAGTGGTTTCCTGCACCAACACAAGTGCGAAAAGTGGTTTTTCAACACTAACACAAGTGCGAAAAGTGGTTTTTCAACACTAACACAAGTGCGAAAAGTGGTTTTTCAACACTATCACAAGTGCAAAAAGTGTTTTTTCCACACTAATACAAGTGCAAAAGTGGTTTCCTGCACCAACACAAGTGCGAAAAGTGGTTTTTCAACACTAACACAAGTGCGAAAAGTGGTTTTTCAACACTAACACAAGTGCAAAAAGTGTTTTTTCCACACTAATACAAGTGCAAAAGTGGTTTCCTGCACCAACACAAGTGCGAAAAGTGGTTTTTCAACACTAACACAAGTGCGAAAAGTGGTATTTCAACACTAACACAAGTGCGAAAAGTGGTTTTTCAACACTAACACAAGTGCGAAAAGTGGTTTTTCAACACTATCACAAGTGCAAAAAGTGTTTTTTCCACACTAATACAAGTGTGAAAAGTGGTTTTTCAACACGATCACAAGTGCGAAAAGTGGTTTTTCAACACTAACACAAGTGCGAAAACTGGTTTTTCAACACTATCACAAGTGCAAAAAGTGTTTTTTCCACACTAATATAAGTGCAAAAGTGGTTTCCTGCACCAACACAAGTGCGAAAAGTGGTTTTTCAACACTAACACAAGTGCGAAAAGTGGTTTTTCAACACTAACACAAGTGCAAAAAGTGTTTTTTCCACACTAATACAAGTGCAAAAGTGGTTTCCTGCACCAACACAAGTGCGAAAAGTGGTTTTTCAACACTAACACAAGTGCGAAAAGTGGTATTTCAACACTAACACAAGTGCGAAAAGTGGTTTTTCAACACTAACACAAGTGCGAAAAGTGGTTTTTCAACACTATCACAAGTGCAAAAAGTGTTTTTTCCACACTAATACAAGTGTGAAAAGTGGTTTTCAACACGATCACAAGTGCGAAAAGTGGTTTTTCAACACTAACACAAGTGCGAAAACTGGTTTTTCAACACTTACACAAGTGCGAAAAGTGGTTTTTCCACACGAATACAAGTGCAAAAGTGGTTTCCTGCACCAACACAAGTGCGAAAAGTGGTTTTTCAACACTAACACAAGTGCGAAAAGTGGTTTTTCAACACTAACACAAGTGCGAAAAGTGGTTTTTCAACACTAACACAAGTGCGAAAAGTGGTTTTTCAACACCAACACAAGTGCGAAAAGTGGTTTTTCAACACTAACACAAGTGCGAAAAGTGGTTTTTCCACACTAATACAAGTGCAAAAGTGGTTTCCTGCACCAACACAAGTGCGAAAAGTGGTTTTTCAACACTAACACAAGTGCGAAAAGTGGTTTTTCAACACTAACACAAGTGCAAAAGGTGGTTTTTCAACACTAACACATTTGCGAAAAGTGGTTTTTCAACACTAACACAAGTGCGAAAAGTGGTTTTTCCACACTAATACAAGTGCAAAAGTGGTTTCCTGCACCAACACAAGTGCGAAAAGTGGTTTTTCAATACTAACACAAGTGCGAAAAGTGGTTTTTCAACACTAATACAAGTGCAAAAGTGGTTTCCTGAACCAACACAAGTGCGAAAATTGGTTTTTCAACACTAACACAAGTGCGAAAAGTGGTTTTTCAACACTAACACAAGTGCGAAAAGTGGTTTTTCCACACTAATACAAGTGCAAAAGTGGTTTCCTGCACCAACACAAGTGCGAAAAGTGGTTTTTCAACACTAACACAAGTGCGAAAAGTGGTTTTTCAACACTATCACAAGTGCAAAAAGGTTTTTTTTTCACACTAATACAAGTGCAAAAGTGGTTTCCTGCACCAACACAAGTGCGAAAAGTGGTTTTTCAACACTAACACAAGTGCAAAAAGTGGTTTTTCCACACTAATACAAGTGCAAAAGTGGTTTCCTGCACCAACACAAGTGCGAAAAGTGGTTTTTCAACACTAACACAAGTGCGAAAAGTGGTTTTTCAACACTAACACAAGTGCGAAAAGTGATTTTTCAACAATAACACAAGTGCGAAAAGTGGTTTTTCCACACTAATACAAGTGCAAAAGTGGTTTCCTGCACCAACACAAGTGCGAAAAGTGGTTTTTCAACACTAACACAAGTGCGAAAAGTGGTTTTTCAACACTAACACAAGTGCGAAAAGTGGTTTTTCAACACTATCACAAGTGCAAAAAGTGTTTTTTCCACACTAATACAAGTGCAAAAGTGGTTTCCTGCACCAACACAAGTGCGAAAAGTGGTTTTTCAACACTAACACAAGTGCGAAAAGTGGTTTTTCAACACTAACACAAGTGCAAAAAGTGTTTTTTCCACACTAATACAAGTGCAAAAGTGGTTTCCTGCACCAACACAAGTGCGAAAAGTGGTTTTTCAACACTAACACAAGTGCGAAAAGTGGTATTTCAACACTAACACAAGTGCGAAAAGTGGTTTTTCAACACTAACACAAGTGCGAAAAGTGGTTTTTCAACACTATCACAAGTGCAAAAAGTGTTTTTTCCACACTAATACAAGTGTGAAAAGTGGTTTTTCAACACGATCACAAGTGCGAAAAGTGGTTTTTCAACACTAACACAAGTGCGAAAAGTGGTTTTTCAACACTAACACAAGTGCGAAAAGTGGTTTTTCCACACTAATACAAGTGCAAAAGTGGTTTACTGCACCAACACAAGTGCGAAAAGTGGTTTTTCAACACTAACACAAGTGCGAAAAGTGGTTTTTCAACACGATCACAAGTGCGAAAAGTGGTTTTTCAACACTAACACAAGTGCGAAAAGTGGTTTTTCCACACTAATACAAGTGCAAAAGTGATTTCCTGCACCAACACAAGTGCGAAAAGTGGTTTTTCAACACTAACACAAGTGCGAAAAGTGGTTTTTCAACACTAACACAAGTGCGAAAAGTGGTTTTTCCACACTAATACAAGTGCAAAAGTGGTTTCCTGCACCAACACAAGTGCGAAAAGTGGTTTTTCAACACTAACACAAGTGCGAAAAGTGGATTTTCAACACTAACACAAGTGCGAAAAGTGTTTTTCCACACTAATACAAGTGCAAAAGTGGTTTCCTGCACCAACACAAGTGCGAAAAGTGGTTTTTCAACACTAACACAAGTGCGAAAAGTGGTTTTTCAACACTAATACAAGTGCAAAAGTGATTTCCTGCACCAACACAAGTGCGAAAAGCGGTTTTTCAACACTAACACAAGTGCGAAAAGTGGTTTTTCAACACTAACACAAGTGCGAAAAGTGGTTTTTCCACACTAATACAAGTGCAAAAGTGGTTTCCTGCACCAACACATGTGCGAAAAGTGGTTTTTCTACACTAACACAAGTGCGAAAAGTGGTTTTTCAACACTAACACAAGTGCGAAAAGTGGTTTTTCAACACTAACATAAGTGCGAAAAGTAGTTTTTCCACACTAATACAAGTGCAAAAGTGGTTTCCTGCACCAACACAAGTGCGAAAAGTGGTTTTTCAATACTAACACAAGTGCGAAAAGTGGTTTTTCAACACTATCACAAGTGCAAAAGTGGTTTCCTGCACCAACACAAGTGCGAAAAGTGGTTTTTCAACACTAACACAAGTGCGAAAAGTGGTTTTTCAACACTAACACAAGTGCGAAAAGTGGTTTTTCCACACTAATACAAGTGCAAAAGT
This sequence comes from Myxine glutinosa, assembly GCF_964187855.1. Classification (NCBI taxonomy): domain Eukaryota; kingdom Metazoa; phylum Chordata; class Myxini; order Myxiniformes; family Myxinidae; genus Myxine; species Myxine glutinosa. The sequence goes on along the minus strand of NW_027618832.1, from coordinate 39,333 downwards.
GGTTTCCTGCACCAACACAAGTGCGAAAAGTGGTTTTTCAACACTAACACAAGTGCGAAAAGTGGTTTTTCAACACTATCACAAGTGCAAAAAGGTTTTTTTTTCACACTAATACAAGTGCAAAAGTGGTTTCCTGCACCAACACAAGTGCGAAAAGTGGTTTTTCAACACTAACACAAGTGCAAAAAGTGGTTTTTCCACACTAATACAAGTGCAAAAGTGGTTTCCTGCACCAACACAAGTGCGAAAAGTGGTTTTTCAACACTAACACAAGTGCGAAAAGTGGTTTTTCAACACTAACACAAGTGCGAAAAGTGATTTTTCAACAATAACACAAGTGCGAAAAGTGGTTTTTCCACACTAATACAAGTGCAAAAGTGGTTTCCTGCACCAACACAAGTGCGAAATGTGGTTTTTCAACACTAACACAAGTGCGAAAAGTGGTTTTTCAACACTAACACAAGTGCGAAAAGTGGTTTTTCAACACTATCACAAGTGCAAAAAGTGTTTTTTCCACACTAATACAAGTGCAAAAGTGGTTTCCTGCACCAACACAAGTGCGAAAAGTGGTTTTTCAACACTAACACAAGTGCGAAAAGTGGTTTTTCAACACTAACACAAGTGCAAAAAGTGTTTTTTCCACACTAATACAAGTGCAAAAGTGGTTTCCTGCACCAACACAAGTGCGAAAAGTGGTTTTTCAACACTAACACAAGTGCGAAAAGTGGTATTTCAACACTAACACAAGTGCGAAAAGTGGTTTTTCAACACTAACACAAGTGCGAAAAGTGGTTTTTCAACACTATCACAAGTGCAAAAAGTGTTTTTTCCACACTAATACAAGTGTGAAAAGTGGTTTTTCAACACAATCACAAGTGCGAAAAGTGGTTTTTCAACACTAACACAAGTGCGAAAAGTGGTTTTTCAACACTTACACCAGTGCGAAAAGTGGTTTTTCCACACTAATACAAGTGCAAAAGTGGTTTACTGCACCAACACAAGTGCGAAAAGTGGTTTTTCAACACTAACACAAGTGCGAAAAGTGGTTTTTCAACACGATCACAAGTGCGAAAAGTGGTTTTTCAACACTAACACAAGTGCGAAAAGTGGTTTTTCCACACTAATACAAGTGCAAAAGTGATTTCCTGCACCAACACAAGTACGAAAAGTGGTTTTTCAACACTAACACAAGTGCGAAAAGTGGTTTTTCAACACTAACACAAGTGCGAAAAGTGGTTTTTCCACACTAATACAAGTGCAAAAGTGGTTTCCTGCACCAACACAAGTGTGAAAAGTGGTTTTTCAACACTAACACAAGTGCGAAAAGTGTTTTTTCAACACTAACACAAGTGCGAAAAGTGTTTTTCCACACTAATACAAGTGCAAAAGTGGTTTCCTGCACCAACACAAGTGCGAAAAGTGGTTTTTCAACACTAACACAAGTGCGAAAAGTGGTTTTTCCACACTAATACAAGTGCAAAAGTGGTTTCCTGCACCAACACAAGTGCGAAAAGTGGTTTTTCAACACTAACACAAGTGCGAAAAGTGGTTTTTCCACACTAATACAAGTGCAAAAGTGGTTTCCTGCACCAACACAAGTGCGAAAAGTGGTTTTTCAACACTAACACAAGTGCGAAAAGTGGTTTTTCAACACTAACACAAGTGCGAAAAGTGTTTTTCCACACTATTACAAGTGCAAAAGTGGTTTCCTGCACCAACACAAGTGCGAAAAGTGGTTTTTCAACACTAACACAAGTGTGAAAAGTGGTTTTTCAACACTAATACAAGTGCAAAAGTGGTTTCCTGCACCAACACAAGTGCGAAAAGCGGTTTTTCAACACTAACACAAGTGCGAAAATTGGTTTTTCAACACTAACACAAGTGCGAAAAGTGTTTTTTCAATACTAACACAAGTGCGAAAAGTGGTTTTTCCACACTAATACAAGTGCAAAAGTGGTTTCCTGCACCAACACATGTGCGAAAAGTGGTTTTTCTACACTAACACAAGTGCGAAAAGTGGTTTTTCAACACTAACACAAGTGCGAAAAGTGGTTTTTCAACACTAACATAAGTGCGAAAAGTGGTTTTTCCACACTAATACAAGTGCAAAAGTGGTTTCCTGCACCAACACAAGTGCGAAAAGTGGTTTTTCAATACTAACACAAGTGCGAAAAGTGGTTTTTCAACACTATCACAAGTGCAAAAGTGGTTTCCTGCACCAACACAAGTGCGAAAAGTGGTTTTTCAACACTAACACAAGTGCGAAAAGTGGTTTTTCAACACTAACACAAGTGCGAAAAGTGGTTTTCCACACTAATACAAGTGCAAAAGTGGTTTCCTGCACCAACACAAGTGCGAAAAGTGGTTTTTCAACACTAACACAAGTGCGAAAAGTGGTTTTTCAACACTATCACAAGTGCAAAAAGGTTTTTTTTTCACACTAATACAAGTGCAAAAGTGGTTTCCTGCACCAACACAAGTGCGAAAAGTGGTTTTTCAACACTAACACAAGTGCAAAAAGTGGTTTTTCCACACTAATACAAGTGCAAAAGTGGTTTCCTGCACCAACACAAGTGCGAAAAGTGGTTTTTCAACACTAACACAAGTGCGAAAAGTGGTTTTTCAACACTAACACAAGTGCGAAAAGTGATTTTTCAACAATAACACAAGTGCGAAAAGTGGTTTTTCCACACTAATACAAGTGCAAAAGTGGTTTCCTGCACCAACACAAGTGCGAAAAGTGGTTTTTCAACACTAACACAAGTGCGAAAAGTGGTTTTTCAACACTAACACAAGTGCGAAAAGTGGTTTTTCAACACTATCACAAGTGCAAAAAGTGTTTTTTCCACACTAATACAAGTGCAAAAGTGGTTTCCTGCACCAACACAAGTGCGAAAAGTGGTTTTTCAACACTAACACAAGTGCGAAAAGTGGTTTTTCAACACTAACACAAGTGCAAAAAGTGTTTTTTCCACACTAATACAAGTGCAAAAGTGGTTTCCTGCACCAACACAAGTGCGAAAAGTGGTTTTTCAACACTAACACAAGTGCGAAAAGTGGTATTTCAACACTAACACAAGTGCGAAAAGTGGTTTTTCAACACTAACACAAGTGCGAAAAGTGGTTTTTCAACACTATCACAAGTGCAAAAAGTGTTTTTTCCACACTAATACAAGTGTGAAAAGTGGTTTTTCAACACGATCACAAGTGCGAAAAGTGGTTTTTCAACACTAACACAAGTGCGAAAACTGGTTTTTCAACACTATCACAAGTGCAAAAAGTGTTTTTTCCACACTAATATAAGTGCAAAAGTGGTTTCCTGCACCAACACAAGTGCGAAAAGTGGTTTTTCAACACTAACACAAGTGCGAAAAGTGGTTTTTCAACACTAACACAAGTGCAAAAAGTGTTTTTTCCACACTAATACAAGTGCAAAAGTGGTTTCCTGCACCAACACAAGTGCGAAAAGTGGTTTTTCAACACTAACACAAGTGCGAAAAGTGGTATTTCAACACTAACACAAGTGCGAAAAGTGGTTTTTCAACACTAACACAAGTGCGAAAAGTGGTTTTTCAACACTATCACAAGTGCAAAAAGTGTTTTTTCCACACTAATACAAGTGTGAAAAGTGGTTTTCAACACGATCACAAGTGCGAAAAGTGGTTTTTCAACACTAACACAAGTGCGAAAACTGGTTTTTCAACACTTACACAAGTGCGAAAAGTGGTTTTTCCACACGAATACAAGTGCAAAAGTGGTTTCCTGCACCAACACAAGTGCGAAAAGTGGTTTTTCAACACTAACACAAGTGCGAAAAGTGGTTTTTCAACACTAACACAAGTGCGAAAAGTGGTTTTTCAACACTAACACAAGTGCGAAAAGTGGTTTTTCAACACCAACACAAGTGCGAAAAGTGGTTTTTCAACACTAACACAAGTGCGAAAAGTGGTTTTTCCACACTAATACAAGTGCAAAAGTGGTTTCCTGCACCAACACAAGTGCGAAAAGTGGTTTTTCAACACTAACACAAGTGCGAAAAGTGGTTTTTCAACACTAACACAAGTGCAAAAGGTGGTTTTTCAACACTAACACATTTGCGAAAAGTGGTTTTTCAACACTAACACAAGTGCAAAAAGTGGTTTTTCAACACTAACACAAGTGCGAAAAGTGTTTTTTCAACACTAACACAAGTGCGAAAAGTGGTTTTTCAACACTAATACAAGTGCAAAAGTGGTTTCCTGAACCAACACAAGTGCGAAAATTGGTTTTTCAACACTAACACAAGTGCGAAAAGTGGTTTTTCAACACTAACACAAGTGCGAAAAGTGGTTTTTCCACACTAATACAAGTGCAAAAGTGGTTTCCTGCACCAACACAAGTGCGAAAAGTGGTTTTTCAACACTAACACAAGTGCGAAAAGTGGTTTTTCAACACTATCACAAGTGCAAAAAGGTTTTTTTTTCACACTAATACAAGTGCAAAAGTGGTTTCCTGCACCAACACAAGTGCGAAAAGTGGTTTTTCAACACTAACACAAGTGCAAAAAGTGGTTTTTCCACACTAATACAAGTGCAAAAGTGGTTTCCTGCACCAACACAAGTGCGAAAAGTGGTTTTTCAACACTAACACAAGTGCGAAAAGTGGTTTTTCAACACTAACACAAGTGCGAAAAGTGATTTTTCAACAATAACACAAGTGCGAAAAGTGGTTTTTCCACACTAATACAAGTGCAAAAGTGGTTTCCTGCACCAACACAAGTGCGAAAAGTGGTTTTTCAACACTAACACAAGTGCGAAAAGTGGTTTTTCAACACTAACACAAGTGCGAAAAGTGGTTTTTCCACACTAATACAAGTGCAAAAGTGATTTCCTGCACCAACACAAGTGCGAAAAGTGGTTTTTCAACACTAACACAAGTGCGAAAAGTGGTTTTTCAACACTAACACAAGTGCGAAAAGTGGTTTTTCCACACTAATACAAGTGCAAAAAGTGGTTTCCTGCACCAACACAAGTGCGAAAAGTGGTTTTTCAACACTAACACAAGTGCGAAAAGTGGATTTTCAACACTAACACAAGTGCGAAAAGTGTTTTTCCACACTAATACAAGTGCAAAAGTGGTTTCCTGCACCAACACAAGTGCGAAAAGTGGTTTTTCAACACTAACACAAGTGCGAAAAGTGGTTTTTCAACACTAATACAAGTGCAAAAGTGATTTCCTGCACCAACACAAGTGCGAAAAGCGGTTTTTCAACACTAACACAAGTGCGAAAATTGGTTTTTCAACACTAACACAAGTGCGAAAAGTGGTTTTTCAACACTAACACAAGTGCGAAAAGTGGTTTTTCCACACTAATACAAGTGCAAAAGTGGTTTCCTGCACCAACACATGTGCGAAAAGTGGTTTTTCTACACTAACACAAGTGCGAAAAGTGGTTTTTCAACACTAACACAAGTGCGAAAAGTGGTTTTTCAACACTAACATAAGTGCGAAAAGTGGTTTTTCCACACTAATACAAGTGCAAAAGTGGTTTCCTGCACCAACACAAGTGCGAAAAGTGGTTTTTCAATACTAACACAAGTGCGAAAAGTGGTTTTTCAACACTATCACAAGTGCAAAAGTGGTTTCCTGCACCAACACAAGTGCGAAAAGTGGTTTTTCAACACTAACACAAGTGCGAAAAGTGGTTTTTCAACACTAACACAAGTGCGAAAAGTGGTTTTTCCACACTAATACAAGTGCAAAAGTGGTTTCCTGCACCAACACAAGTGCGAAAAGTGGTTTTTCAACACTAACACAAGTGCGAAAAGTGGTTTTTCAACACTATCACAAGTGCAAAAAGGTTTTTTTTTCACACTAATACAAGTGCAAAAGTGGTTTCCTGCACCAACACAAGTGCGAAAAGTGGTTTTTCAACATTAACACAAGTGCAAAAAGTGGTTTTTCCACACTAATACAAGTGCAAAAGTGGTTTCCTGCACCAACACAAGTGCGAAAAGTGGTTTTTCAACACTAACACAAGTGCGAAAAGTGGTTTTTCAACACTAACACAAGTGCGAAAAGTGATTTTTCAACAATAACACAAGTGCGAAAAGTGGTTTTTCCACACTAATACAAGTGCAAAAGTGGTTTCCTGCACCAACACAAGTGCGAAATGTGGTTTTTCAACACTAACACAAGTGCGAAAAGTGGTTTTTCAACACTAACACAAGTGCGAAAAGTGGTTTTTCAACACTATCACAAGTGCAAAAAGTGTTTTTTCCACACTAATACAAGTGCAAAAGTGGTTTCCTGCACCAACACAAGTGCGAAAAGTGGTTTTTCAACACTAACACAAGTGCGAAAAGTGGTTTTTCAACACTAACACAAGTGCAAAAAGTGTTTTTTCCACACTAATACAAGTGCAAAAGTGGTTTCCTGCACCAACACAAGTGCGAAAAGTGGTTTTTCAACACTAACACAAGTGCGAAAAGTGGTATTTCAACACTAACACAAGTGCGAAAAGTGGTTTTTCAACACTAACACAAGTGCGAAAAGTGGTTTTTCAACACTATCACAAGTGCAAAAAGTGTTTTTTCCACACTAATACAAGTGTGAAAAGTGGTTTTTCAACACAATCACAAGTGCGAAAAGTGGTTTTTCAACACTAACACAAGTGCGAAAAGTGGTTTTTCAACACTTACACCAGTGCGAAAAGTGGTTTTTCCACACTAATACAAGTGCAAAAGTGGTTTACTGCACCAACACAAGTGCGAAAAGTGGTTTTTCAACACTAACACAAGTGCGAAAAGTGGTTTTTCAACACGATCACAAGTGCGAAAAGTGGTTTTTCAACACTAACACAAGTGCGAAAAGTGGTTTTTCCACACTAATACAAGTGCAAAAGTGATTTCCTGCACCAACACAAGTACGAAAAGTGGTTTTTCAACACTAACACAAGTGCGAAAAGTGGTTTTTCAACACTAACACAAGTGCGAAAAGTGGTTTTTCCACACTAATACAAGTGCAAAAGTGGTTTCCTGCACCAACACAAGTGTGAAAAGTGGTTTTTCAACACTAACACAAGTGCGAAAAGTGTTTTTTCAACACTAACACAAGTGCGAAAAGTGTTTTTCCACACTAATACAAGTGCAAAAGTGGTTTCCTGCACCAACACAAGTGCGAAAAGTGGTTTTTCAACACTAACACAAGTGCGAAAAGTGGTTTTTCCACACTAATACAAGTGCAAAAGTGGTTTCCTGCACCAAGACAAGTGCGAAAAGTGGTTTTTCAACACTAACACAAGTGCGAAAAGTGGTTTTTCCACACTAATACAAGTGCAAAAGTGGTTTCCTGCACCAACACATGTGCGAAAAGTGGTTTTTCTACACTAACACAAGTGCGAAAAGTGGTTTTTCCACACTAATACAAGTGCAAAAGTGGTTTCCTGCACCAACACATGTGCGAAAAGTGGTTTTTCTACACTAACACAAGTGCGAAAAGTGGTTTTTCAACACTAACACAAGTGCGAAAAGTGGTTTTTCAACACTAACATAAGTGCGAAAAGTGGTTTTTCCACACTAATACAAGTGCAAAAGTGGTTTCCTGCACCAACACAAGTGCGAAAAGTGGTTTTTCAATACTAACACAAGTGCGAAAAGTGGTTTTTCAACACTATCACAAGTGCAAAAGTGGTTTCCTGCACCAACACAAGTGCGAAAAGTGGTTTTTCAACACTAACACAAGTGCGAAAAGTGGTTTTTCAACACTAACACAAGTGCGAAAAGTGGTTTTTCCACACTAATACAAGTGCAAAAGTGGTTTCCTGCACCAACACAAGTGCGAAAAGTGGTTTTTCAACACTAACACAAGTGCGAAAAGTGGTTTTTCAACACTATCACAAGTGCAAAAAGGTTTTTTTTTCACACTAATACAAGTGCAAAAGTGGTTTCCTGCACCAACACAAGTGCGAAAAGTGGTTTTTCAACACTAACACAAGTGCAAAAAGTGGTTTTTCCACACTAATACAAGTGCAAAAGTGGTTTCCTGCACCAACACAAGTGCGAAAAGTGGTTTTTCAACACTAACACAAGTGCGAAAAGTGGTTTTTCAACACTAACACAAGTGCGAAAAGTGATTTTTCAACAATAACACAAGTGCGAAAAGTGGTTTTTCCACACTAATACAAGTGCAAAAGTGGTTTCCTGCACCAACACAAGTGCGAAATGTGGTTTTTCAACACTAACACAAGTGCGAAAAGTGGTTTTTCAACACTAACACAAGTGCGAAAAGTGGTTTTTCAACACTATCACAAGTGCAAAAAGTGTTTTTTCCACACTAATACAAGTGCAAAAGTGGTTTCCTGCACCAACACAAGTGCGAAAAGTGGTTTTTCAACACTAACACAAGTGCGAAAAGTGGTTTTTCAACACTAACACAAGTGCAAAAAGTGTTTTTTCCACACTAATACAAGTGCAAAAGTGGTTTCCTGCACCAACACAAGTGCGAAAAGTGGTTTTTCAACACTAACACAAGTGCGAAAAGTGGTATTTCAACACTAACACAAGTGCGAAAAGTGGTTTTTCAACACTAACACAAGTGCGAAAAGTGGTTTTTCAACACTATCACAAGTGCAAAAAGTGTTTTTTCCACACTAATACAAGTGTGAAAAGTGGTTTTTCAACACAATCACAAGTGCGAAAAGTGGTTTTTCAACACTAACACAAGTGCGAAAAGTGGTTTTTCAACACTTACACCAGTGCGAAAAGTGGTTTTTCCACACTAATACAAGTGCAAAAGTGGTTTACTGCACCAACACAAGTGCGAAAAGTGGTTTTTCAACACTAACACAAGTGCGAAAAGTGTTTTTTCAACACGATCACAAGTGCGAAAAGTGGTTTTTCAACACTAACACAAGTGCGAAAAGTGGTTTTTCCACACTAATACAAGTGCAAAAGTGATTTCCTGCACCAACACAAGTACGAAAAGTGGTTTTTCAACACTAACACAAGTGCGAAAAGTGGTTTTTCAACACTAACACAAGTGCGAAAAGTGGTTTTTCCACACTAATACAAGTGCAAAAGTGGTTTCCTGCACCAACACAAGTGTGAAAAGTGGTTTTTCAACACTAACACAAGTGCGAAAAGTGTTTTTTCAACACTAACACAAGTGCGAAAAGTGTTTTTCCACACTAATACAAGTGCAAAAGTGGTTTCCTGCACCAACACAAGTGCGAAAAGTGGTTTTTCAACACTAACACAAGTGCGAAAAGTGGTTTTTCCACACTAATACAAGTGCAAAAGTGGTTTCCTGCACCAACACAAGTGCGAAAAGTGGTTTTTCAACACTAACACAAGTGCGAAAAGTGGTTTTTCCACACTAATACAAGTGCAAAAGTGGTTTCCTGCACCAACACAAGTGCGAAAAGTGGTTTTTCAACACTAACACAAGTGCGAAAAGTGGTTTTTCAACACTAACACAAGTGCGAAAAGTGTTTTTCCACACTATTACAAGTGCAAAAGTGGTTTCCTGCACCAACACAAGTGCGAAAAGTGGTTTTTCAACACTAACACAAGTGCGAAAAGTGGTTTTTCAACACTAATACAAGTGCAAAAGTGGTTTCCTGCACCAACACAAGTGCGAAAAGCGGTTTTTCAACACTAACACAAGTGCGAAAATTGGTTTTTCAACACTAACACAAGTGCGAAAAGTGTTTTTTCAATACTAACACAAGTGCGAAAAGTGGTTTTTCCACACTAATACAAGTGCAAAAGTGGTTTCCTGCACCAACACATGTGCGAAAAGTGGTTTTTCTACACTAACACAAGTGCGAAAAGTGGTTTTTCAACACTAACACAAGTGCGAAAAGTGGTTTTTCAACACTAACATAAGTGCGAAAAGTGGTTTTTCCACACTAATACAAGTGCAAAAGTGGTTTCCTGCACCAACACAAGTGCGAAAAGTGGTTTTTCAATACTAACACAAGTGCGAAAAGTGGTTTTTCAACACTATCACAAGTGCAAAAGTGGTTTCCTGCACCAACACAAGTGCGAAAAGTGGTTTTTCAACACTAACACAAGTGCGAAAAGTGGTTTTTCAACACTAACACAAGTGCGAAAAGTGGTTTTCCACACTAATACAAGTGCAAAAGTGGTTTCCTGCACCAACACAAGTGCGAAAAGTGGTTTTTCAACACTAACACAAGTGCGAAAAGTGGTTTTTCAACACTATCACAAGTGCAAAAAGGTTTTTTTTTCACACTAATACAAGTGCAAAAGTGGTTTCCTGCACCAACACAAGTGCGAAAAGTGGTTTTTCAACACTAACACAAGTGCAAAAAGTGGTTTTTCCACACTAATACAAGTGCAAAAGTGGTTTCCTGCACCAACACAAGTGCGAAAAGTGGTTTTTCAACACTAACACAAGTGCGAAAAGTGGTTTTTCAACACTAACACAAGTGCGAAAAGTGATTTTTCAACAATAACACAAGTGCGAAAAGTGGTTTTTCCACACTAATACAAGTGCAAAAGTGGTTTCCTGCACCAACACAAGTGCGAAAAGTGGTTTTTCAACACTAACGCAAGTGCGAAAAGTGGTTTTTCAACACTAACACAAGTGCGAAAAGTGGTTTTTCAACACTATCACAAGTGCAAAAAGTGTTTTTTCCACACTAATACAAGTGCAAAAGTGGTTTCCTGCACCAACACAAGTGCGAAAAGTGGTTTTTCAACACTAACACAAGTGCGAAAAGTGGTTTTTCAACACTAACACAAGTGCAAAAAGTGTTTTTTCCACACTAATACAAGTGCAAAAGTGGTTTCCTGCACCAACACAAGTGCGAAAAGTGGTTTTTCAACACTAACACAAGTGCGAAAAGTGGTATTTCAACACTAACACAAGTGCGAAAAGTGGTTTTTCAACACTAACACAAGTGCGAAAAGTGGTTTTTCAACACTATCACAAGTGCAAAAAGTGTTTTTTCCACACTAATACAAGTGTGAAAAGTGGTTTTTCAACACGATCACAAGTGCGAAAAGTGGTTTTTCAACACTAACACAAGTGCGAAAACTGGTTTTTCAACACTATCACAAGTGCAAAAAGTGTTTTTTCCACACTAATATAAGTGCAAAAGTGGTTTCCTGCACCAACACAAGTGCGAAAAGTGGTTTTTCAACACTAACACAAGTGCGAAAAGTGGTTTTTCAACACTAACACAAGTGCAAAAAGTGTTTTTTCCACACTAATACAAGTGCAAAAGTGGTTTCCTGCACCAACACAAGTGCGAAAAGTGGTTTTTCAACACTAACACAAGTGCGAAAAGTGGTATTTCAACACTAACACAAGTGCGAAAAGTGGTTTTTCAACACTAACACAAGTGCGAAAAGTGGTTTTTCAACACTATCACAAGTGCAAAAAGTGTTTTTTCCACACTAATACAAGTGTGAAAAGTGGTTTTCAACACGATCACAAGTGCGAAAAGTGGTTTTTCAACACTAACACAAGTGCGAAAACTGGTTTTTCAACACTTACGCAAGTGCGAAAAGTGGTTTTTCCACACGAATACAAGTGCAAAAGTGGTTTCCTGCACCAACACAAGTGCGAAAAGTGGTTTTTCAACACTAACACAAGTGCGAAAAGTGGTTTTTCAACACTAACACAAGTGCGAAAAGTGGTTTTTCAACACTAACACAAGTGCGAAAAGTGGTTTTTCAACACCAACACAAGTGCGAAAAGTGGTTTTTCAACACTAACACAAGTGCGAAAAGTGGTTTTTCCACACTAATACAAGTGCAAAAGTGGTTTCCTGCACCAACACAAGTGCGAAAAGTGGTTTTTCAACACTAACACAAGTGCGAAAAGTGGTTTTTCAACACTAACACAAGTGCAAAAGGTGGTTTTTCAACACTAACACATTTGCGAAAAGTGGTTTTTCAACACTAACACAAGTGCAAAAAGTGGTTTTTCAACACTAACACAAGTGCGAAAAGTGTTTTTTCAACACTAACACAAGTGCGAAAAGTGGTTTTTCAACACTAATACAAGTGCAAAAGTGGTTTCCTGAACCAACACAAGTGCGAAAATTGGTTTTTCAACACTAACACAAGTGCGAAAAGTGGTTTTTCAACACTAACACAAGTGCGAAAAGTGGTTTTTCCACACTAATACAAGTGCAAAAGTGGTTTCCTGCACCAACACAAGTGCGAAAAGTGGTTTTTCAACACTAACACAAGTGCGAAAAGTGGTTTTTCAACACTATCACAAGTGCAAAAAGGTTTTTTTTTCACACTAATACAAGTGCAAAAGTGGTTTCCTGCACCAACACAAGTGCGAAAAGTGGTTTTTCAACACTAACACAAGTGCAAAAAGTGGTTTTTCCACACTAATACAAGTGCAAAAGTGGTTTCCTGCACCAACACAAGTGCGAAAAGTGGTTTTTCAACACTAACACAAGTGCGAAAAGTGGTTTTTCAACACTAACACAAGTGCGAAAAGTGATTTTTCAACAATAACACAAGTGCGAAAAGTGGTTTTTCCACACTAATACAAGTGCAAAAGTGGTTTCCTGCACCAACACAAGTGCGAAAAGTGGTTTTTCAACACTAACACAAGTGCGAAAAGTGGTTTTTCAACACTAACACAAGTGCGAAAAGTGGTTTTTCAACACTATCACAAGTGCAAAAAGTGTTTTTTCCACACTAATACAAGTGCAAAAGTGGTTTCCTGCACCAACACAAGTGCGAAAAGTGGTTTTTCAACACTAACACAAGTGCGAAAAGTGGTTTTTCAACACTAACACAAGTGCAAAAAGTGTTTTTTCCACACTAATACAAGTGCAAAAGTGGTTTCCTGCACCAACACAAGTGCGAAAAGTGGTTTTTCAACACTAACACAAGTGCGAAAAGTGGTATTTCAACACTAACACAAGTGCGAAAAGTGGTTTTTCAACACTAACACAAGTGCGAAAAGTGGTTTTTCAACACTATCACAAGTGCAAAAAGTGTTTTTTCCACACTAATACAAGTGTGAAAAGTGGTTTTTCAACACGATCACAAGTGCGAAAAGTGGTTTTTCAACACTAACACAAGTGCGAAAAGTGGTTTTTCAACACTAACACAAGTGCGAAAAGTGGTTTTTCCACACTAATACAAGTGCAAAAGTGGTTTACTGCACCAACACAAGTGCGAAAAGTGGTTTTTCAACACTAACACAAGTGCGAAAAGTGGTTTTTCAACACGATCACAAGTGCGAAAAGTGGTTTTTCAACACTAACACAAGTGCGAAAAGTGGTTTTTCCACACTAATACAAGTTCCTGCACCAACACAAGTGCGAAAAGTGGTTTTTCAACACTAACACAAGTGCGAAAAGTGGTTTTTCAACACTAACACAAGTGCGAAAAGTGTTTTTCCACACTAATACAAGTGCAAAAGTGGTTTCCTGCACCAACACAAGTGTGAAAAGTGGTTTTTCAACACTAACACAAGTGCGAAAAGTGGTTTTTCAACACTAATACAAGTGCAAAAGTGATTTCCTGCACCAACACAAGTGCGAAAAGCGGTTTTTCAACACTAACACAAGTGCGAAAATTGGTTTTTCAACACTAACACAAGTGCGAAAAGTGTTTTTTCAACACTAACACAAGTGCGAAAAGTGGTTTTCCACACTAATACAAGTGCAAAAGTGGTTTCCTGTACCAACACATGTGCGAAAAGTGGTTTTTCTACACTAACACAAGTGCGAAAAGTGGTTTTTCAACACTAACACAAGTGCGAAAAGTGGTTTTTCAACACTAACATAAGTGCGAAAAGTGGTTTTTCCACACTAATACAAGTGCAAAAGTGGTTTCCTGCACCAACACAAGTGCGAAAAGTGGTTTTTCAATACTAACACAAGTGCGAAAAGTGGTTTTTCAACACTATCACAAGTGCAAAAGTGGTTTCCTGCACCAACACAAGTGCGAAAAGTGGTTTTTCAACACTAACACAAGTGCGAAAAGTGGTTTTTCAACACTAACACAAGTGCGAAAAGTGGTTTTTCCACACTAATACAAGTGCAAAAGTGGTTTCCTGCACCAACACAAGTGCGAAAAGTGGTTTTTCAACACTAACACAAGTGCGAAAAGTGGTTTTTCAACACTATCACAAGTGCAAAAAGGTTTTTTTTTCACACTAATACAAGTGCAAAAGTGGTTTCCTGCACCAACACAAGTGCGAAAAGTGGTTTTTCAACACTAACACAAGTGCAAAAAGTGGTTTTTCCACACTAATACAAGTGCAAAAGTGGTTTCCTGCACCAACACAAGTGCGAAAAGTGGTTTTTCAACACTAACACAAGTGCGAAAAGTGGTTTTTCAACACTAACACAAGTGCGAAAAGTGATTTTTCAACAATAACACAAGTGCGAAAAGTGGTTTTTCCACACTAATACAAGTGCAAAAGTGGTTTCCTGCACCAACACAAGTGCGAAATGTGGTTTTTCAACACTAACACAAGTGCGAAAAGTGGTTTTTCAACACTAACACAAGTGCGAAAAGTGGTTTTTCAACACTATCACAAGTGCAAAAAGTGTTTTTTCCACACTAATACAAGTGCAAAAGTGGTTTCCTGCACCAACACAAGTGCGAAAAGTGGTTTTTCAACACTAACACAAGTGCGAAAAGTGGTTTTTCAACACTAACACAAGTGCAAAAAGTGTTTTTTCCACACTAATACAAGTGCAAAAGTGGTTTCCTGCACCAACACAAGTGCGAAAAGTGGTTTTTCAACACTAACACAAGTGCGAAAAGTGGTATTTCAACACTAACACAAGTGCGAAAAGTGGTTTTTCAACACTAACACAAGTGCGAAAAGTGGTTTTTCAACACTATCACAAGTGCAAAAAGTGTTTTTTCCACACTAATACAAGTGTGAAAAGTGGTTTTTCAACACAATCACAAGTGCGAAAAGTGGTTTTTCAACACTAACACAAGTGCGAAAAGTGGTTTTTCAACACTTACACCAGTGCGAAAAGTGGTTTTTCCACACTAATACAAGTGCAAAAGTGGTTTACTGCACCAACACAAGTGCGAAAAGTGGTTTTTCAACACTAACACAAGTGCGAAAAGTGGTTTTTCAACACGATCACAAGTGCGAAAAGTGGTTTTTCAACACTAACACAAGTGCGAAAAGTGGTTTTTCCACACACTAATACAAGTGCAAAAGTGATTTCCTGCACCAACACAAGTACGAAAAGTGGTTTTTCAACACTAACACAAGTGCGAAAAGTGGTTTTTCAACACTAACACAAGTGCGAAAAGTGGTTTTTCCACACTAATACAAGTGCAAAAGTGATTTCCTGCACCAACACAAGTACGAAAAGTGGTTTTTCAACACTAACACAAGTGCGAAAAGTGGTTTTTCAACACTAACACAAGTGCGAAAAGTGGTTTTTCCACACTAATACAAGTGCAAAAGTGGTTTCCTGCACCAACACAAGTGCGAAAAGTGGTTTTTCAACACTAACACAAGTGCGAAAAGTGGTTTTTCAACACTAACACAAGTGCGAAAAGTGTTTTTCCACACTAATACAAGTGCAAAAGTGGTTTCCTGCACCAACACAAGTGCGAAAAGTGGTTTTTCAACACTAACACAAGTGCGAAAAGTGGTTTTTCACACTAATACAAGTGCAAAAGTGATTTCCTGCACCAACACAAGTGCGAAAAGCGGTTTTTCAACACTAACACAAGTGCGAAAATTGGTTTTTCAACACTAACACAAGTGCGAAAAGTGTTTTTTCAACACTAACACAAGTGCGAAAAGTGGTTTTCCACACTAATACAAGTGCAAAAGTGGTTTCCTGTACCAACACATGTGCGAAAAGTGGTTTTTCTACACTAACACAAGTGCGAAAAGTGGTTTTTCAACACTAACACAAGTGCGAAAAGTGGTTTTTCAACACTAACATAAGTGCGAAAAGTGGTTTTTCCACACTAATACAAGTGCAAAAGTGGTTTCCTGCACCAACACAAGTGCGAAAAGTGGTTTTTCAATACTAACACAAGTGCGAAAAGTGGTTTTTCAACACTATCACAAGTGCAAAAGTGGTTTCCTGCACCAACACAAGTGCGAAAAGTGGTTTTTCAACACTAACACAAGTGCGAAAAGTGGTTTTTCAACACTAACACAAGTGCGAAAAGTGGTTTTTCCACACTAATACAAGTGCAAAAGTGGTTTCCTGCACCAACACAAGTGCGAAAAGTGGTTTTTCAACACTAACACAAGTGCGAAAAGTGGTTTTTCAACACTATCACAAGTGCAAAAAGGTTTTTTTTTCACACTAATACAAGTGCAAAAGTGGTTTCCTGCACCAACACAAGTGCGAAAAGTGGTTTTTCAACACTAACACAAGTGCAAAAAGTGGTTTTTCCACACTAATACAAGTGCAAAAGTGGTTTCCTGCACCAACACAAGTGCGAAAAGTGGTTTTTCAACACTAACACAAGTGCGAAAAGTGGTTTTTCAACACTAACACAAGTGCGAAAAGTGATTTTTCAACAATAACACAAGTGCGAAAAGTGGTTTTTCCACACTAATACAAGTGCAAAAGTGGTTTCCTGCACCAACACAAGTGCGAAATGTGGTTTTTCAACACTAACACAAGTGCGAAAAGTGGTTTTTCAACACTAACACAAGTGCGAAAAGTGGTTTTTCAACACTATCACAAGTGCAAAAAGTGTTTTTTCCACACTAATACAAGTGCAAAAGTGGTTTCCTGCACCAACACAAGTGCGAAAAGTGGTTTTTCAACACTAACACAAGTGCGAAAAGTGGTTTTTCAACACTAACACAAGTGCAAAAAGTGTTTTTTCCACACTAATACAAGTGCAAAAGTGGTTTCCTGCACCAACACAAGTGCGAAAAGTGGTTTTTCAACACTAACACAAGTGCGAAAAGTGGTATTTCAACACTAACACAAGTGCGAAAAGTGGTTTTTCAACACTAACACAAGTGCGAAAAGTGGTTTTTCAACACTATCACAAGTGCAAAAAGTGTTTTTTCCACACTAATACAAGTGTGAAAAGTGGTTTTTCAACACAATCACAAGTGCGAAAAGTGGTTTTTCAACACTAACACAAGTGCGAAAAGTGGTTTTTCAACACTTACACCAGTGCGAAAAGTGGTTTTTCCACACTAATACAAGTGCAAAAGTGGTTTACTGCACCAACACAAGTGCGAAAAGTGGTTTTTCAACACTAACACAAGTGCGAAAAGTGGTTTTTCAACACGATCACAAGTGCGAAAAGTGGTTTTTCAACACTAACACAAGTGCGAAAAGTGGTTTTTCCACACTAATACAAGTGCAAAAGTGATTTCCTGCACCAACACAAGTACGAAAAGTGGTTTTTCAACACTAACACAAGTGCGAAAAGTGGTTTTTCAACACTAACACAAGTGCGAAAAGTGGTTTTTCCACACTAATACAAGTGCAAAAGTGGGTTCCTGCACCAACACAAGTGTGAAAAGTGGTTTTTCAACACTAACACAAGTGCGAAAAGTGTTTTTTCAACACTAACACAAGTGCGAAAAGTGTTTTTCCACACTAATACAAGTGCAAAAGTGGTTTCCTGCACCAACACAAGTGCGAAAAGTGGTTTTTCAACACTAACACAAGTGCGAAAAGTGGTTTTTCCACACTAATACAAGTGCAAAAGTGGTTTCCTGCACCAACACAAGTGCGAAAAGTGGTTTTTCAACACTAACACAAGTGCGAAAAGTGGTTTTTCCACACTAATACAAGTGCAAAAGTGGTTTCCTGCACCAACACAAGTGCGAAAAGTGGTTTTTCAACACTAACACAAGTGCGAAAAGTGGTTTTTCAACACTAACACAAGTGCGAAAAGTGTTTTTCCACACTATTACAAGTGCAAAAGTGGTTTCCTGCACCAACACAAGTGCGAAAAGTGGTTTTTCAACACTAACACAAGTGCGAAAAGTGGTTTTTCAACACTAATACAAGTGCAAAAGTGGTTTCCTGCACCAACACAAGTGCGAAAAGCGGTTTTTCAACACTAACACAAGTGCGAAAATTGGTTTTTCAACACTAACACAAGTGCGAAAAGTGTTTTTTCAATACTAACACAAGTGCGAAAAGTGGTTTTTCCACACTAATACAAGTGCAAAAGTGGTTTCCTGCACCAACACATGTGCGAAAAGTGGTTTTTCTACACTAACACAAGTGCGAAAAGTGGTTTTTCAACACTAACACAAGTGCGAAAAGTGGTTTTTCAACACTAACATAAGTGCGAAAAGTGGTTTTTCCACACTAATACAAGTGCAAAAGTGGTTTCCTGCACCAACACAAGTGCGAAAAGTGGTTTTTCAATACTAACACAAGTGCGAAAAGTGGTTTTTCAACACTATCACAAGTGCAAAAGTGGTTTCCTGCACCAACACAAGTGCGAAAAGTGGTTTTTCAACACTAACACAAGTGCGAAAAGTGGTTTTTCAACACTAACACAAGTGCGAAAAGTGGTTTTCCACACTAATACAAGTGCAAAAGTGGTTTCCTGCACCAACACAAGTGCGAAAAGTGGTTTTTCAACACTAACACAAGTGCGAAAAGTGGTTTTTCAACACTAACACAAGTGCGAAAAGTGTTTTTCCACACTAATACAAGTGCAAAAGTGGTTTCCTGCACCAACACAAGTGCGAAAAGTGGTTTTTCAACACTAACACAAGTGCGAAAAGTGGTTTTTCAACACTAATACAAGTGCAAAAGTGATTTCCTGCACCAACACAAGTGCGAAAAGCGGTTTTTCAACACTAACACAAGTGCGAAAATTGGTTTTTCAACACTAACACAAGTGCGAAAAGTGTTTTTTCAACACTAACACAAGTGCGAAAAGTGGTTTTCCACACTAATACAAGTGCAAAAGTGGTTTCCTGTACCAACACATGTGCGAAAAGTGGTTTTTCTACACTAACACAAGTGCGAAAAGTGGTTTTTCAACACTAACACAAGTGCGAAAAGTGGTTTTTCAACACTAACATAAGTGCGAAAAGTGGTTTTTCCACACTAATACAAGTGCAAAAGTGGTTTCCTGCACCAACACAAGTGCGAAAAGTGGTTTTTCAATACTAACACAAGTGCGAAAAGTGGTTTTTCAACACTATCACAAGTGCAAAAGTGGTTTCCTGCACCAACACAAGTGCGAAAAGTGGTTTTTCAACACTAACACAAGTGCGAAAAGTGGTTTTTCAACACTAACACAAGTGCGAAAAGTGGTTTTTCCACACTAATACAAGTGCAAAAGTGGTTTCCTGCACCAACACAAGTGCGAAAAGTGGTTTTTCAACACTAACACAAGTGCGAAAAGTGGTTTTTCAACACTATCACAAGTGCAAAAAGTTTTTTTTTTCACACTAATACAAGTGCAAAAGTGGTTTCCTGCACCAACACAAGTGCGAAAAGTGGTTTTTCAACACTAACACAAGTGCAAAAAGTGGTTTTTCCACACTAATACAAGTGCAAAAGTGGTTTCCTGCACCAACACAAGTGCGAAAAGTGGTTTTTCAACACTAACACAAGTGCGAAAAGTGGTTTTTCAACACTAACACAAGTGCGAAAAGTGATTTTTCAACAATAACACAAGTGCGAAAAGTGGTTTTTCCACACTAATACAAGTGCAAAAGTGGTTTCCTGCACCAACACAAGTGCGAAATGTGGTTTTTCAACACTAACACAAGTGCGAAAAGTGGTTTTTCAACACTAACACAAGTGCGAAAAGTGGTTTTTCAACACTATCACAAGTGCAAAAAGTGTTTTTTCCACACTAATACAAGTGCAAAAGTGGTTTCCTGCACCAACACAAGTGCGAAAAGTGGTTTTTCAACACTAACACAAGTGCGAAAAGTGGTTTTTCAACACTAACACAAGTGCAAAAAGTGTTTTTTCCACACTAATACAAGTGCAAAAGTGGTTTCCTGCACCAACACAAGTGCGAAAAGTGGTTTTTCAACACTAACACAAGTGCGAAAAGTGGTATTTCAACACTAACACAAGTGCGAAAAGTGGTTTTTCAACACTAACACAAGTGCGAAAAGTGGTTTTTCAACACTATCACAAGTGCAAAAAGTGTTTTTTCCACACTAATACAAGTGTGAAAAGTGGTTTTTCAACACAATCACAAGTGCGAAAAGTGGTTTTTCAACACTAACACAAGTGCGAAAAGTGGTTTTTCAACACTTACACCAGTGCGAAAAGTGGTTTTTCCACACTAATACAAGTGCAAAAGTGGTTTACTGCACCAACACAAGTGCGAAAAGTGGTTTTTCAACACTAACACAAGTGCGAAAAGTGGTTTTTCAACACGATCACAAGTGCGAAAAGTGGTTTTTCAACACTAACACAAGTGCGAAAAGTGGTTTTTCCACACTAATACAAGTGCAAAAGTGATTTCCTGCACCAACACAAGTACGAAAAGTGGTTTTTCAACACTAACACAAGTGCGAAAAGTGGTTTTTCAACACTAACACAAGTGCGAAAAGTGGTTTTTCCACACTAATACAAGTGCAAAAGTGGGTTCCTGCACCAACACAAGTGTGAAAAGTGGTTTTTCAACACTAACACAAGTGCGAAAAGTGTTTTTTCAACACTAACACAAGTGCGAAAAGTGTTTTTCCACACTAATACAAGTGCAAAAGTGGTTTCCTGCACCAACACAAGTGCGAAAAGTGGTTTTTCAACACTAACACAAGTGCGAAAAGTGGTTTTTCCACACTAATACAAGTGCAAAAGTGGTTTCCTGCACCAACACAAGTGCGAAAAGTGGTTTTTCAACACTAACACAAGTGCGAAAAGTGGTTTTTCCACACTAATACAAGTGCAAAAGTGGTTTCCTGCACCAACACAAGTGCGAAAAGTGGTTTTTCAACACTAACACAAGTGCGAAAAGTGGTTTTTCAACACTAACACAAGTGCGAAAAGTGTTTTTCCACACTATTACAAGTGCAAAAGTGGTTTCCTGCACCAACACAAGTGCGAAAAGTGGTTTTTCAACACTAACACAAGTGCGAAAAGTGGTTTTTCAACACTAATACAAGTGCAAAAGTGGTTTCCTGCACCAACACAAGTGCGAAAAGCGGTTTTTTCAACACTAACACAAGTGCGAAAATTGGTTTTTCAACACTAACACAAGTGCGAAAAGTGTTTTTTCAATACTAACACAAGTGCGAAAAGTGGTTTTTCCACACTAATACAAGTGCAAAAGTGGTTTCCTGCACCAACACATGTGCGAAAAGTGGTTTTTCTACACTAACACAAGTGCGAAAAGTGGTTTTTCAACACTAACACAAGTGCGAAAAGTGGTTTTTCAACACTAACATAAGTGCGAAAAGTGGTTTTTCCACACTAATACAAGTGCAAAAGTGGTTTCCTGCACCAACACAAGTGCGAAAAGTGGTTTTTCAATACTAACACAAGTGCGAAAAGTGGTTTTTCAACACTATCACAAGTGCAAAAGTGGTTTCCTGCACCAACACAAGTGCGAAAAGTGGTTTTTCAACACTAACACAAGTGCGAAAAGTGGTTTTTCAACACTAACACAAGTGCGAAAAGTGGTTTTCCACACTAATACAAGTGCAAAAGTGGTTTCCTGCACCAACACAAGTGCGAAAAGTGGTTTTTCAACACTAACACAAGTGCGAAAAGTGGTTTTTCAACACTATCACAAGTGCAAAAAGGTTTTTTTTTCACACTAATACAAGTGCAAAAGTGGTTTCCTGCACCAACACAAGTGCGAAAAGTGGTTTTTCAACACTAACACAAGTGCAAAAAGTGGTTTTTCCACACTAATACAAGTGCAAAAGTGGTTTCCTGCACCAACACAAGTGCGAAAAGTGGTTTTTCAACACTAACACAAGTGCGAAAAGTGGTTTTTCAACACTAACACAAGTGCGAAAAGTGATTTTTCAACAATAACACAAGTGCGAAAAGTGGTTTTTCCACACTAATACAAGTGCAAAAGTGGTTTCCTGCACCAACACAAGTACGAAAAGTGGTTTTTCAACACTAACACAAGTGCGAAAAGTGGTTTTTCAACACTAACACAAGTGCGAAAAGTGGTTTTTCCACACTAATACAAGTGCAAAAGTGGGTTCCTGCACCAACACAAGTGTGAAAAGTGGTTTTTCAACACTAACACAAGTGCGAAAAGTGTTTTTTCAACACTAACACAAGTGCGAAAAGTGTTTTTCCACACTAATACAAGTGCAAAAGTGGTTTCCTGCACCAACACAAGTGCGAAAAGTGGTTTTTCAACACTAACACAAGTGCGAAAAGTGGTTTTTCCACACTAATACAAGTGCAAAAGTGGTTTCCTGCACCAACACAAGTGCGAAAAGTGGTTTTTCAACACTAACACAAGTGCGAAAAGTGGTTTTTCCACACTAATACAAGTGCAAAAGTGGTTTCCTGCACCAACACAAGTGCGAAAAGTGGTTTTTCAACACTAACACAAGTGCGAAAAGTGGTTTTTCAACACTAACACAAGTGCGAAAAGTGTTTTTCCACACTATTACAAGTGCAAAAGTGGTTTCCTGCACCAACACAAGTGCGAAAAGTGGTTTTTCAACACTAACACAAGTGCGAAAAGTGGTTTTTCAACACTAATACAAGTGCAAAAGTGGTTTCCTGCACCAACACAAGTGCGAAAAGCGGTTTTTCAACACTAACACAAGTGCGAAAATTGGTTTTTCAACACTAACACAAGTGCGAAAAGTGTTTTTTCAATACTAACACAAGTGCGAAAAGTGGTTTTTCCACACTAATACAAGTGCAAAAGTGGTTTCCTGCACCAACACATGTGCGAAAAGTGGTTTTTCTACACTAACACAAGTGCGAAAAGTGGTTTTTCAACACTAACACAAGTGCGAAAAGTGGTTTTTCAACACTAACATAAGTGCGAAAAGTGGTTTTTCCACACTAATACAAGTGCAAAAGTGGTTTCCTGCACCAACACAAGTGCGAAAAGTGGTTTTTCAATACTAACACAAGTGCGAAAAGTGGTTTTTCAACACTATCACAAGTGCAAAAGTGGTTTCCTGCACCAACACAAGTGCGAAAAGTGGTTTTTCAACACTAACACAAGTGCGAAAAGTGGTTTTTCAACACTAACACAAGTGCGAAAAGTGGTTTTCCACACTAATACAAGTGCAAAAGTGGTTTCCTGCACCAACACAAGTGCGAAAAGTGGTTTTTCAACACTAACACAAGTGCGAAAAGTGGTTTTTCAACACTATCACAAGTGCAAAAAGGTTTTTTTTTCACACTAATACAAGTGCAAAAGTGGTTTCCTGCACCAACACAAGTGCGAAAAGTGGTTTTTCAACACTAACACAAGTGCAAAAAGTGGTTTTTCCACACTAATACAAGTGCAAAAGTGGTTTCCTGCACCAACACAAGTGCGAAAAGTGGTTTTTCAACACTAACACAAGTGCGAAAAGTGGTTTTTCAACACTAACACAAGTGCGAAAAGTGATTTTTCAACAATAACACAAGTGCGAAAAGTGGTTTTTCCACACTAATACAAGTGCAAAAGTGGTTTCCTGCACCAACACAAGTGCGAAAAGTGGTTTTTCAACACTAACACAAGTGCGAAAAGTGGTTTTTCAACACTAACACAAGTGCGAAAAGTGGTTTTTCAACACTATCACAAGTGCAAAAAGTGTTTTTTCCACACTAATACAAGTGCAAAAGTGGTTTCCTGCACCAACACAAGTGCGAAAAGTGGTTTTTCAACACTAACACAAGTGCGAAAAGTGGTTTTTCAACACTAACACAAGTGCAAAAAGTGTTTTTTCCACACTAATACAAGTGCAAAAGTGGTTTCCTGCACCAACACAAGTGCGAAAAGTGGTTTTTCAACACTAACACAAGTGCGAAAAGTGGTATTTCAACACGAACACAAGTGCGAAAAGTGGTTTTTCAACACTAACACAAGTGCGAAAAGTGGTTTTTCAACACTATCACAAGTGCAAAAAGTGTTTTTTCCACACTAATACAAGTGTGAAAAGTGGTTTTTCAACACGATCACAAGTGCGAAAAGTGGTTTTTCAACACTAACACAAGTGCGAAAACTGGTTTTTCAACACTATCACAAGTGCAAAAAGTGTTTTTTCCACACTAATACAAGTGCAAAAGTGGTTTCCTGCACCAACACAAGTGCGAAAAGTGGTTTTTCAACACAAGTGCGA
The DNA here is from genome assembly GCF_964187855.1 of Myxine glutinosa. Classification (NCBI taxonomy): domain Eukaryota; kingdom Metazoa; phylum Chordata; class Myxini; order Myxiniformes; family Myxinidae; genus Myxine; species Myxine glutinosa. The sequence goes on along the minus strand of NW_027618832.1, from coordinate 15,129 downwards.
AAAGTGGTTTTTCAACACTAACACAAGTGCAAAAAGTGTTTTTTCCACACTAATACAAGTGCAAAAGTGGTTTCCTGCACCAACACAAGTGCGAAAAGTGGTTTTTCAACACTAACACAAGTGCGAAAAGTGGTATTTCAACACTAACACAAGTGCGAAAAGTGGTTTTTCAACACTAACACAAGTGCGAAAAGTGGTTTTTCAACACTATCACAAGTGCAAAAAGTGTTTTTTCCACACTAATACAAGTGTGAAAAGTGGTTTTTCAACACGATCACAAGTGCGAAAAGTGGTTTTTCAACACTAACACAAGTGCGAAAACTGGTTTTTCAACACTTACACAAGTGCGAAAAGTGGTTTTTCCACACGAATACAAGTGCAAAAGTGGTTTCCTGCACCAACACAAGTGCGAAAAGTGGTTTTTCAACACTAACACAAGTGCGAAAAGTGGTTTTTCAACACTAACACAAGTGCGAAAAGTGGTTTTTCAACACTAACACAAGTGCGAAAAGTGGTTTTTCAACACCAACACAAGTGCGAAAAGTGGTTTTTCAACACTAACACAAGTGCGAAAAGTGGTTTTTCCACACTAATACAAGTGCAAAAGTGGTTTCCTGCACCAACACAAGTGCGAAAAGTGGTTTTTCAACACTAACACAAGTGCGAAAAGTGGTTTTTCAACACTAACACAAGTGCAAAAGGTGGTTTTTCAACACTAACACATTTGCGAAAAGTGGTTTTTCAACACTAACACAAGTGCAAAAAGTGGTTTTTCAACACTAACACAAGTGCGAAAAGTGTTTTTTCAACACTAACACAAGTGCGAAAAGTGGTTTTCAACACTATCACAAGTGCAAAAGTGTTTTTTCCACACTAATACAAGTGCAAAAGTGGTTTCCTGCACCAACACAAGTGTGAAAAGTGGTTTTTCAACACTAACACAAGGGTGAAAAGTCGTTTTTCAACACTAACACAAGTGCGAAAAGTGGTTTTTCAACACTAACACAAGTGCGAAAAGTGGTTTTTTCAACACTAACACAAGTGCGAAAAGTGGTTTTTCAACACTAATACAAGTGCAAAAGTGGTTTCCTGCACCAACACAAGTGCGAAAAGCGGTTTTTCAACACTAACACAAGTGCGAAAATTGGTTTTTCAACACTAACACAAGTGCGAAAAGTGTTTTTTCAATACTAACACAAGTGCGAAAAGTGGTTTTTCCACACTAATACAAGTGTAAAAGTGGTTTCCTGCACCAACACATGTGCGAAAAGTGGTTTTTCTACACTAACACAAGTGCGAAAAGTGGTTTTTCAACACTAACACAAGTGCGAAAAGTGGTTTTTCAACACTAACATAAGTGCGAAAAGTGGTTTTTCCACACTAATACAAGTGCAAAAGTGGTTTCCTGCACCAACACAAGTGCGAAAAGTGGTTTTTCAATACTAACACAAGTGCGAAAAGTGGTTTTTCAACACTATCACAAGTGCAAAAGTGGTTTCCTGCACCAACACAAGTGCGAAAAGTGGTTTTTCAACACTAACACAAGTGCGAAAAGTGGTTTTTCAACACTAACACAAGTGCGAAAAGTGGTTTTCCACACTAATACAAGTGCAAAAGTGGTTTCCTGCACCAACACAAGTGCGAAAAGTGGTTTTTCAACACTAACACAAGTGCGAAAAGTGGTTTTTCAACACTATCACAAGTGCAAAAAGGTTTTTTTTTCACACTAATACAAGTGCAAAAGTGGTTTCCTGCACCAACACAAGTGCGAAAAGTGGTTTTTCAACACTAACACAAGTGCAAAAAGTGGTTTTTCCACACTAATACAAGTGCAAAAGTGGTTTCCTGCACCAACACAAGTGCGAAAAGTGGTTTTTCAACACTAACACAAGTGCGAAAAGTGGTTTTTCAACACTAACACAAGTGCGAAAAGTGATTTTTCAACAATAACACAAGTGCGAAAAGTGGTTTTTCCACACTAATACAAGTGCAAAAGTGGTTTCCTGCACCAACACAAGTGCGAAAAGTGGTTTTTCAACACTAACACAAGTGCGAAAAGTGGTTTTTCAACACTAACACAAGTGCGAAAAGTGGTTTTTCAACACTATCACAAGTGCAAAAAGTGTTTTTTCCACACTAATACAAGTGCAAAAGTGGTTTCCTGCACCAACACAAGTGCGAAAAGTGGTTTTTCAACACTAACACAAGTGCGAAAAGTGGTTTTTCAACACTAACACAAGTGCAAAAAGTGTTTTTTCCACACTAATACAAGTGCAAAAGTGGTTTCCTGCACCAACACAAGTGCGAAAAGTGGTTTTTCAACACTAACACAAGTGCGAAAAGTGGTATTTCAACACTAACACAAGTGCGAAAAGTGGTTTTTCAACACTAACACAAGTGCGAAAAGTGGTTTTTCAACACTATCACAAGTGCAAAAAGTGTTTTTTCCACACTAATACAAGTGTGAAAAGTGGTTTTTCAACACGATCACAAGTGCCAAAAGTGGTTTTTCAACACTAACACAAGTGCAAAAGTGGTTTCCTGCACCAACACAAGTGCGAAAAGTGGTTTTTCAACACTAACACAAGTGCGAAAAGTGGTTTTTCAACACTAACACAAGTGCAAAAAGTGTTTTTTCCACACTAATACAAGTGCAAAAGTGGTTTCCTGCACCAACACAAGTGCGAAAAGTGGTTTTTCAACACTAACACAAGTGCGAAAAGTGGTATTTCAACACTAACACAAGTGCGAAAAGTGGTTTTTCAACACTAACACAAGTGCGAAAAGTGGTTTTTCAACACTATCACAAGTGCAAAAAGTGTTTTTTCCACACTAATACAAGTGTGAAAAGTGGTTTTTCAACACAATCACAAGTGCGAAAAGTGGTTTTTCAACACTAACACAAGTGCGAAAAGTGGTTTTTCAACACTTACACCAGTGCGAAAAGTGGTTTTTCCACACTAATACAAGTGCAAAAGTGGTTTACTGCACCAACACAAGTACGAAAAGTGGTTTTTCAACACTAACACAAGTGCGAAAAGTGGTTTTTCAACACTAACACAAGTGCGAAAAGTGGTTTTTCCACACTAATACAAGTGCAAAAGTGGGTTCCTGCACCAACACAAGTGTGAAAAGTGGTTTTTCAACACTAACACAAGTGCGAAAAGTGTTTTTTCAACACTAACACAAGTGCGAAAAGTGTTTTTCCACACTAATACAAGTGCAAAAGTGGTTTCCTGCACCAACACAAGTGCGAAAAGTGGTTTTTCAACACTAACACAAGTGCGAAAAGTGGTTTTTCCACACTAATACAAGTGCAAAAGTGGTTTCCTGCACCAACACAAGTGCGAAAAGTGGTTTTTCAACACTAACACAAGTGCGAAAAGTGGTTTTTCCACACTAATACAAGTGCAAAAGTGGTTTCCTGCACCAACACAAGTGCGAAAAGTGGTTTTTCAACACTAACACAAGTGCGAAAAGTGGTTTTTCAACACTAACACAAGTGCGAAAAGTGTTTTTCCACACTATTACAAGTGCAAAAGTGGTTTCCTGCACCAACACAAGTGCGAAAAGTGGTTTTTCAACACTAACACAAGTGCGAAAAGTGGTTTTTCAACACTAATACAAGTGCAAAAGTGGTTTCCTGCACCAACACAAGTGCGAAAAGCGGTTTTTCAACACTAACACAAGTGCGAAAATTGGTTTTTCAACACTAACACAAGTGCGAAAAGTGTTTTTTCAATACTAACACAAGTGCGAAAAGTGGTTTTTCCACACTAATACAAGTGCAAAAGTGGTTTCCTGCACCAACACATGTGCGAAAAGTGGTTTTTCTACACTAACACAAGTGCGAAAAGTGGTTTTTCAACACTAACACAAGTGCGAAAAGTGGTTTTTCAACACTAACATAAGTGCGAAAAGTGGTTTTTCCACACTAATACAAGTGCAAAAGTGGTTTCCTGCACCAACACAAGTGCGAAAAGTGGTTTTTCAATACTAACACAAGTGCGAAAAGTGGTTTTTCAACACTATCACAAGTGCAAAAGTGGTTTCCTGCACCAACACAAGTGCGAAAAGTGGTTTTTCAACACTAACACAAGTGCGAAAAGTGGTTTTTCAACACTAACACAAGTGCGAAAAGTGGTTTTCCACACTAATACAAGTGCAAAAGTGGTTTCCTGCACCAACACAAGTGCGAAAAGTGGTTTTTCAACACTAACACAAGTGCGAAAAGTGGTTTTTCAACACTATCACAAGTGCAAAAAGGTTTTTTTTTCACACTAATACAAGTGCAAAAGTGGTTTCCTGCACCAACACAAGTGCGAAAAGTGGTTTTTCAACACTAACACAAGTGCAAAAAGTGGTTTTTCCACACTAATACAAGTGCAAAAGTGGTTTCCTGCACCAACACAAGTGCGAAAAGTGGTTTTTCAACACTAACACAAGTGCGAAAAGTGGTTTTTCAACACTAACACAAGTGCGAAAAGTGATTTTTCAACAATAACACAAGTGCGAAAAGTGGTTTTTCCACACTAATACAAGTGCAAAAGTGGTTTCCTGCACCAACACAAGTGCGAAAAGTGGTTTTTCAACACTAACACAAGTGCGAAAAGTGGTTTTTCAACACTAACACAAGTGCGAAAAGTGGTTTTTCAACACTATCACAAGTGCAAAAAGTGTTTTTTCCACACTAATACAAGTGCAAAAGTGGTTTCCTGCACCAACACAAGTGCGAAAAGTGGTTTTTCAACACTAACACAAGTGCGAAAAGTGGTTTTTCAACACTAACACAAGTGCAAAAAGTGTTTTTTCCACACTAATACAAGTGCAAAAGTGGTTTCCTGCACCAACACAAGTGCGAAAAGTGGTTTTTCAACACTAACACAAGTGCGAAAAGTGGTATTTCAACACGAACACAAGTGCGAAAAGTGGTTTTTCAACACTAACACAAGTGCGAAAAGTGGTTTTTCAACACTATCACAAGTGCAAAAAGTGTTTTTTCCACACTAATACAAGTGTGAAAAGTGGTTTTTCAACACGATCACAAGTGCGAAAAGTGGTTTTTCAACACTAACACAAGTGCGAAAACTGGTTTTTCAACACTATCACAAGTGCAAAAAGTGTTTTTTCCACACTAATACAAGTGCAAAAGTGGTTTCCTGCACCAACACAAGTGCGAAAAGTGGTTTTTCAACACTAACACAAGTGCGAAAAGTGGTTTTTCAACACTAACACAAGTGCAAAAAGTGTTTTTTCCACACTAATACAAGTGCAAAAGTGGTTTCCTGCACCAACACAAGTGCGAAAAGTGGTTTTTCAACACTAACACAAGTGCGAAAAGTGGTATTTCAACACTAACACAAGTGCGAAAAGTGGTTTTTCAACACTAACACAAGTGCGAAAAGTGGTTTTTCAACACTATCACAAGTGCAAAAAGTGTTTTTTCCACACTAATACAAGTGTGAAAAGTGGTTTTTCAACACGATCACAAGTGCGAAAAGTGGTTTTTCAACACTAACACAAGTGCGAAAACTGGTTTTTCAACACTTACACAAGTGCGAAAAGTGGTTTTTCCACACGAATACAAGTGCAAAAGTGGTTTCCTGCACCAACACAAGTGCGAAAAGTGGTTTTTCAACACTAACACAAGTGCGAAAAGTGGTTTTTCAACACTAACACAAGTGCGAAAAGTGGTTTTTCAACACTAACACAAGTGCGAAAAGTGGTTTTTCAACACCAACACAAGTGCGAAAAGTGGTTTTTCAACACTAACACAAGTGCGAAAAGTGGTTTTTCCACACTAATACAAGTGCAAAAGTGGTTTCCTGCACCAACACAAGTGCGAAAAGTGGTTTTTCAACACTAACACAAGTGCGAAAAGTGGTTTTTCAACACTAACACAAGTGCAAAAGGTGGTTTTTCAACACTAACACATTTGCGAAAAGTGGTTTTTCAACACTAACACAAGTGCAAAAAGTGGTTTTTCAACACTAACACAAGTGCGAAAAGTGTTTTTTCAACACTAACACAAGTGCGAAAAGTGGTTTTTCAACACTATCACAAGTGCAAAAAGTGTTTTTTCCACACTAATACAAGTGCAAAAGTGGTTTCCTGCACCAACACAAGTGTGAAAAGTGGTTTTTCAACACTAACACAAGGGTGAAAAGTCGTTTTTCAACACTAACACAAGTGCGAAAAGTGGTTTTTCAACACTAACACAAGTGCGAAAAGTGGTTTTTCAACACTAACACAAGTGCGAAAAGTGGTTTTTCAACACTAATACAAGTGCAAAAGTGGTTTCCTGCACCAACACAAGTGCGAAAAGCGGTTTTTCAACACTAACACAAGTGCGAAAATTGGTTTTTCAACACTAACACAAGTGCGAAAAGTGTTTTTTCAATACTAACACAAGTGCGAAAAGTGGTTTTTCCACACTAATACAAGTGTAAAAGTGGTTTCCTGCACCAACACATGTGCGAAAAGTGGTTTTTCTACACTAACACAAGTGCGAAAAGTGGTTTTTCAACACTAACACAAGTGCGAAAAGTGGTTTTTCAACACTAACATAAGTGCGAAAAGTGGTTTTTCCACACTAATACAAGTGCAAAAGTGGTTTCCTGCACCAACACAAGTGCGAAAAGTGGTTTTTCAATACTAACACAAGTGCGAAAAGTGGTTTTTCAACACTATCACAAGTGCAAAAGTGGTTTCCTGCACCAACACAAGTGCGAAAAGTGGTTTTTCAACACTAACACAAGTGCGAAAAGTGGTTTTTCAACACTAACACAAGTGCGAAAAGTGGTTTTCCACACTAATACAAGTGCAAAAGTGGTTTCCTGCACCAACACAAGTGCGAAAAGTGGTTTTTCAACACTAACACAAGTGCGAAAAGTGGTTTTTCAACACTATCACAAGTGCAAAAAGGTTTTTTTTTCACACTAATACAAGTGCAAAAGTGGTTTCCTGCACCAACACAAGTGCGAAAAGTGGTTTTTCAACACTAACACAAGTGCAAAAAGTGGTTTTTCCACACTAATACAAGTGCAAAAGTGGTTTCCTGCACCAACACAAGTGCGAAAAGTGGTTTTTCAACACTAACACAAGTGCGAAAAGTGGTTTTTCAACACTAACACAAGTGCGAAAAGTGATTTTTCAACAATAACACAAGTGCGAAAAGTGGTTTTTCCACACTAATACAAGTGCAAAAGTGGTTTCCTGCACCAACACAAGTGCGAAAAGTGGTTTTTCAACACTAACACAAGTGCGAAAAGTGGTTTTTCAACACTAACACAAGTGCGAAAAGTGGTTTTTCAACACTATCACAAGTGCAAAAAGTGTTTTTTCCACACTAATACAAGTGCAAAAGTGGTTTCCTGCACCAACACAAGTGCGAAAAGTGGTTTTTCAACACTAACACAAGTGCGAAAAGTGGTTTTTCAACACTAACACAAGTGCAAAAAGTGTTTTTTCCACACTAATACAAGTGCAAAAGTGGTTTCCTGCACCAACACAAGTGCGAAAAGTGGTTTTTCAACACTAACACAAGTGCGAAAAGTGGTATTTCAACACTAACACAAGTGCGAAAAGTGGTTTTTCAACACTAACACAAGTGCGAAAAGTGGTTTTTCAACACTATCACAAGTGCAAAAAGTGTTTTTTCCACACTAATACAAGTGTGAAAAGTGGTTTTTCAACACGATCACAAGTGCCAAAAGTGGTTTTTCAACACTAACACAAGTGCGAAAACTGGTTTTTCAACACTATCACAAGTGCAAAAAGTGTTTTTTCCACACTAATACAAGTGCAAAAGTGGTTTCCTGCACCAACACAAGTGCGAAAAGTGGTTTTTCAACACTAACACAAGTGCGAAAAGTGGTTTTTCAACACTAACACAAGTGCAAAAAGTGTTTTTTCCACACTAATACAAGTGCAAAAGTGGTTTCCTGCACCAACACAAGTGCGAAAAGTGGTTTTTCAACACTAACACAAGTGCGAAAAGTGGTATTTCAACACTAACACAAGTGCGAAAAGTGGTTTTTCAACACTAACACAAGTGCGAAAAGTGGTTTTTCAACACTATCACAAGTGCAAAAAGTGTTTTTTCCACACTAATACAAGTGTGAAAAGTGGTTTTTTCAACACGATCACAAGTGCGAAAAGTGGTTTTTCAACACTAACACAAGTGCGAAAACTGGTTTTTCACCACTTACACAAGTGCGAAAAGTGGTTTTTCACACGAATACAAGTGCAAAAGTGGTTTCCTGCACCAACACAAGTGCGAAAAGTGGTTTTTCAACACTAACACAAGTGCGAAAAGTGGTTTTTCAACACTAACACAAGTGCGAAAAGTGGTTTTTCAACACTAACACAAGTGCGAAAAGTGGTTTTTCAACACCAACACAAGTGCGAAAAGTGGTTTTTCAACACTAACACAAGTGCGAAAAGTGGTTTTTCCACACTAATACAAGTGCAAAAGTGGTTTCCTGCACCAACACAAGTGCGAAAAGTGGTTTTTCAACACTAACACAAGTGCGAAAAGTGGTTTTTCAACACTAACACAAGTGCAAAAGGTGGTTTTTCAACACTAACACATTTGCGAAAAGTGGTTTTTCAACACTAACACAAGTGCAAAAAGTGGTTTTTCAACACTAACACAAGTGCGAAAAGTGTTTTTTCAACACTAACACAAGTGCGAAAAGTGGTTTTTCAACACTATCACAAGTGCAAAAAGTGTTTTTTCCACACTAATACAAGTGCAAAAGTGGTTTCCTGCACCAACACAAGTGTGAAAAGTGGTTTTTCAACACTAACACAAGGGTGAAAAGTCGTTTTTCAACACTAACACAAGTGCGAAAAGTGGTTTTTCAACACTAACACAAGTGCGAAAAGTGGTTTTTCAACACTAACACAAGTGCGAAAAGTGGTTTTTCAACACTATCACAAGTGCAAAAAGTGTTTTTCCACACTAATACAAGTGTGAAAAGTGGTTTTTCAACATGATCACAAGTGCGAAAAGTGGTTTTTCAACACTAACACAAGTGCGAAAAGTGGTTTTTCAACACTAACACAAGTGCGAAAAGTGGTTTTTCCACACAAATACAAGTACAAAAGTGGTTTACTGCACCAACACAAGTGCGAAAAGTGGTTTTTCAACACTAACACATGTGCGAAAAGTGGTTTTTCAACACTATCACAAGTGCAAAAAGTGTTTTTTCCACACTAATACAAGTGCAAAAGTGGTTTCCTGCACCAACACAAGTGCGAAAAGTGGTTTTTCAACACTAACACAAGTGCGAAAAGTGGTTTTTCAACACTAACACAAGTGCGAAAAGTGGTTTTTCAACACTAACACAAGTGCGAAAAGTGGTTTTTCAACACCAACACAAGTGCGAAAAGTGGTTTTTCAACACTAACACAAGTGCGAAAAGTGGTTTTTCCACACTAATACAAGTGCAAAAGTGGTTTCCTGCACCAACACAAGTGCGAAAAGTGGTTTTTCAACACTAACACAAGTGCGAAAAGTGGTTTTTCAACACTAACACAAGTGCAAAGGTGGTTTTTCAACACTAACACATTTGCGAAAAGTGGTTTTTCAACACTAACACAAGTGCAAAAAGTGGTTTTTCAACACTAACACAAGTGCGAAAAGTGTTTTTTTCAACACTAACACAAGTGCGAAAAGTGGTTTTTCAACACTATCACAAGTGCAAAAAGTGTTTTTTCCACACTAATACAAGTGCAAAAGTGGTTTCCTGCACCAACACAAGTGTGAAAAGTGGTTTTTCAACACTAACACAAGGGTGAAAAGTCGTTTTTCAACACTAACACAAGTGCGAAAAGTGGTTTTTCAACACTAACACAAGTGCGAAAAGTGGTTTTTCAACACTAACACAAGTGCGAAAAGTGGTTTTTCAACACTATCACAAGTGCAAAAAGTGTTTTTTCCACACTAATACAAGTGTGAAAAGTGGTTTTTCAACATGATCACAAGTGCGAAAAGTGGTTTTTCAACACTAACACAAGTGCGAAAAGTGGTTTTTCAACACTAACACAAGTGCGAAAAGTGGTTTTTCCACACAAATACAAGTACAAAAGTGGTTTACTGCACCAACACAAGTGCGAAAAGTGGTTTTTCAACACTAACACATGTGCGAAAAGTGGTTTTTCAACACTATCACAAGTGCAAAAAGTGTTTTTTCCACACTAATACAAGTGCAAAAGTGGTTTCCTGCACCAACACAAGTGCGAAAAGTGGTTTTTCAACACTAACACAAGTGCGAAAAGTGGTTTTTCAACACTAACACAAGTGCAAAAAGTGTTTTTTCCACACTAATACAAGTGCAAAAGTGGTTTCCTGCACCAACACAAGTGCGAAAAGTGGTTTTTCAACACTAACACAAGTGCGAAAAGTGGTATTTCAACACTAACACAAGTGCGAAAAGTGGTTTTTCAACACTAACACAAGTGCGAAAAGTGGTTTTTCAACACTATCACAAGTGCAAAAAGTGTTTTTTCCACACTAATACAAGTGTGAAAAGTGGTTTTTCAACACGATCACAAGTGCGAAAAGTGGTTTTTCAACACTAACACAAGTGCGAAAACTGGTTTTTCAACACTTACACAAGTGCGAAAAGTGGTTTTTCCACACGAATACAAGTGCAAAAGTGGTTTCCTGCACCAACACAAGTGCGAAAAGTGGTTTTTCAACACTAACACAAGTGCGAAAAGTGGTTTTTCAACACTAACACAAGTGCGAAAAGTGGTTTTTCAACACTAACACAAGTGCGAAAAGTGGTTTTTCAACACCAACACAAGTGCGAAAAGTGGTTTTTCAACACTAATACAAGTGCAAAAGTGGTTTCCTGCACCAACACAAGTGCGAAAAGTGGTTTTTCAACACTAACACAAGTGCGAAAAGTGGTTTTTCAACACTAACACAAGTGCAAAAAGTGTTTTTTCCACACTAATACAAGTGCAAAAGTGGTTTCCTGCACCAACACAAGTGCGAAAAGTGGTTTTTCAACACTAACACAAGTGCGAAAAGTGGTATTTCAACACTAACACAAGTGCGAAAAGTGGTTTTTCAACACTAACACAAGTGCGAAAAGTGGTTTTTCAACACTATCACAAGTGCAAAAAGTGTTTTTTCCACACTAATACAAGTGTGAAAAGTGGTTTTTCAACACGATCACAAGTGCGAAAAGTGGTTTTTCAACACTAACACAAGTGCGAAAACTGGTTTTTCACCACTTACACAAGTGCGAAAAGTGGTTTTTCCACACGAATACAAGTGCAAAAGTGGTTTCCTGCACCAACACAAGTGCGAAAAGTGGTTTTTCAACACTAACACAAGTGCGAAAAGTGGTTTTTCAACACTAACACAAGTGCGAAAAGTGGTTTTTCAACACTAACACAAGTGCGAAAAGTGGTTTTTCAACACCAACACAAGTGCGAAAAGTGGTTTTTCAACACTAACACAAGTGCGAAAAGTGGTTTTTCCACACTAATACAAGTGCAAAAGTGGTTTCCTGCACCAACACAAGTGCGAAAAGTGGTTTTTCAACACTAACACAAGTGCGAAAAGTGGTTTTCAACACTAACACAAGTGCAAAAGGTGGTTTTTCAACACTAACACATTTGCGAAAAGTGGTTTTTCAACACTAACACAAGTGCAAAAAGTGGTTTTTCACACTAACACAAGTGCGAAAAGTGTTTTTTCAACACTAACACAAGTGCGAAAAGTGGTTTTTCAACACTATCACAAGTGCAAAAAGTGTTTTTTCCACACTAATACAAGTGCAAAAGTGGTTTCCTGCACCAACACAAGTGTGAAAAGTGGTTTTTCAACACTAACACAAGGGTGAAAGTCGTTTTTCAACACTAACACAAGTGCGAAAAGTGGTTTTTCAACACTAACACAAGTGCGAAAAGTGGTTTTTCAACACTAACACAAGTGCGAAAAGTGGTTTTTCAACACTATCACAAGTGCAAAAAGTGTTTTTTCCACACTAATACAAGTGTGAAAAGTGGTTTTTCAACATGATCACAAGTGCGAAAAGTGGTTTTTTCAACACTAACACAAGTGCGAAAAGTGGTTTTTCAACACTAACACAAGTGCGAAAAGTGGTTTTTCCACACAAATACAAGTACAAAAGTGGTTTACTGCACCAACACAAGTGCGAAAAGTGGTTTTTCAACACTAACACATGTGCGAAAAGTGGTTTTTCAACACTATCACAAGTGCAAAAAGTGTTTTTTCCACACTAATACAAGTGCAAAAGTGGTTTCCTGCACCAACACAAGTGCGAAAAGTGGTTTTTCAACACTAACACAAGTGCGAAAAGTGGTTTTTCAACACTAACACAAGTGCAAAAAGTGTTTTTTCCACACTAATACAAGTGCAAAAGTGGTTTCCTGCACCAACACAAGTGCGAAAAGTGGTTTTTCAACACTAACACAAGTGCGAAAAGTGGTATTTCAACACTAACACAAGTGCGAAAAGTGGTTTTTCAACACTAACACAAGTGCGAAAAGTGGTTTTTCAACACTATCACAAGTGCAAAAAGTGTTTTTTCCACACTAATACAAGTGTGAAAAGTGGTTTTTCAACACGATCACAAGTGCGAAAAGTGGTTTTTCAACACTAACACAAGTGCGAAAACTGGTTTTTCAACACTTACACAAGTGCGAAAAGTGGTTTTTCCACACGAATACAAGTGCAAAAGTGGTTTCCTGCACCAACACAAGTGCGAAAAGTGGTTTTTCAACACTAACACAAGTGCGAAAAGTGGTTTTCAACACTAACACAAGTGCGAAAAGTGGTTTTTCAACACTAACACAAGTGCGAAAAGTGGTTTTTCAACACTAACACAAGTGCGAAAAGTGGTTTTTCAACACCAACACAAGTGCGAAAAGTGGTTTTTCAACACTAACACAAGTGCGAAAAGTGGTTTTTCCACACTAATACAAGTGCAAAAGTGGTTTCCTGCACCAACACAAGTGCGAAAAGTGGTTTTTCAACACTAACACAAGTGCGAAAAGTGGTTTTTCAACACTAACACAAGTGCAAAAGGTGGTTTTTCAACACTAACACATTTGCGAAAAGTGTTTTTCAACACTAACACAAGTGCAAAAAGTGGTTTTTCAACACTAACACAAGTGCGAAAAGTGTTTTTTCAACACTAACACAAGTGCGAAAAGTGGTTTTTCAACACTATCACAAGTGCAAAAAGTGTTTTTTCCACACTAATACAAGTGCAAAAGTGGTTTCCTGCACCAACACAAGTGTGAAAAGTGGTTTTTCAACACTAACACAAGGGTGAAAAGTCGTTTTTCAACACTAACACAAGTGCGAAAAGTGGTTTTTCAACACTAACACAAGTGCGAAAAGTGGTTTTTCAACACTAACACAAGTGCGAAAAGTGGTTTTTCAACACTAATACAAGTGCAAAAGTGGTTTCCTGCACCAACACAAGTGCGAAAAGCGGTTTTTCAACACTAACACAAGTGCGAAAATTGGTTTTTCAACACTAACACAAGTGCGAAAAGTGTTTTTTCAATACTAACACAAGTGCGAAAAGTGGTTTTTCCACACTAATACAAGTGCAAAAGTGGTTTCCTGCACCAACACATGTGCGAAAAGTGGTTTTTCTACACTAACACAAGTGCGAAAAGTGGTTTTTCAACACTAACACAAGTGCGAAAAGTGGTTTTTCAACACTAACATAAGTGCGAAAAGTGGTTTTTCCACACTAATACAAGTGCAAAAGTGGTTTCCTGCACCAACACAAGTGCGAAAAGTGGTTTTTCAATACTAACACAAGTGCGAAAAGTGGTTTTTCAACACTATCACAAGTGCAAAAGTGGTTTCCTGCACCAACACAAGTGCGAAAAGTGGTTTTTCAACACTAACACAAGTGCGAAAAGTGGTTTTTCAACACTAACACAAGTGCGAAAAGTGGTTTTCCACACTAATACAAGTGCAAAAGTGGTTTCCTGCACCAAACACAAGTGCGAAAAGTGGTTTTTCAACACTAACACAAGTGCGAAAAGTGGTTTTTTCAACACTATCACAAGTGCAAAAAGGTTTTTTTTTTCACACTAATACAAGTGCAAAAGTGGTTTCCTGCACCAACACAAGTGCGAAAAGTGGTTTTTCAACACTAACACAAGTGCAAAAAGTGGTTTTTCCACACTAATACAAGTGCAAAAGTGGTTTCCTGCACCAACACAAGTGCGAAAAGTGGTTTTTCAACACTAACACAAGTGCGAAAAGTGGTTTTTCAACACTAACACAAGTGCGAAAAGTGATTTTTCAACAATAACACAAGTGCGAAAAGTGGTTTTTCCACACTAATACAAGTGCAAAAGTGGTTTCCTGCACCAACACAAGTGCGAAAAGTGGTTTTTCAACACTAACACAAGTGCGAAAAGTGGTTTTTCAACACTAACACAAGTGCGAAAAGTGGTTTTTCAACACTATCACAAGTGCAAAAAGTGTTTTTTCCACACTAATACAAGTGCAAAAGTGGTTTCCTGCACCAACACAAGTGCGAAAAGTGGTTTTTCAACACTAACACAAGTGCGAAAAGTGGTTTTTCAACACTAACACAAGTGCAAAAAGTGTTTTTTCCACACTAATACAAGTGCAAAAGTGGTTTCCTGCACCAACACAAGTGCGAAAAGTGGTTTTTCAACACTAACACAAGTGCGAAAAGTGGTATTTCAACACTAACACAAGTGCGAAAAGTGGTTTTTCAACACTAACACAAGTGCGAAAAGTGGTTTTTCAACACTATTACAAGTGCAAAAAGTGTTTTTTCCACACTAATACAAGTGTGAAAAGTGGTTTTCAACACGATCACAAGTGCCAAAAGTGGTTTTTCAACACTAACACAAGTGCGAAAACTGGTTTTTCAACACTATCACAAGTGCAAAAAGTGTTTTTTCCACACTAATACAAGTGCAAAAGTGGTTTCCTGCACCAACACAAGTGCGAAAAGTGGTTTTTCAACACTAACACAAGTGCGAAAAGTGGTTTTTCAACACTAACACAAGTGCAAAAAGTGTTTTTTCCACACTAATACAAGTGCAAAAGTGGTTTCCTGCACCAACACAAGTGCGAAAAGT
>NW_027618831.1:0-60165 GCF_964187855.1 Myxine glutinosa | reverse complement strand
ACCACTTTTGCACTTGTATTAGTGTGGAAAAACCACTTTTCGCACTTGTGTTAGTGTTGAACAACCACTTTTCGCACTTGTGTTAGTGTTGAAAAACCACTTTTGCACTTGTATTAGTGTGGAAAAACCACTTTTGCACTTGTATTAGTGTGGAAAAACCACTTTTCGCACTTGTGTTAGTGTTGAAAAACCACTTTTTGCACTTGTGTTGGTGCAGAAACCACTTTTGCACTTGTATTAGTGTGGAAAAACCACTTTTCGCACTTGTGTTAGTGTTGAAAAACCACTTTTCGCACTTGTGTTAGTGTTGAAAAACCACTTTTCGCACTTGTGTTGGTGCAGGAAACCACTTTTGCACTTGTATTAGTGTGGAAAAACCACTTTTCGCACTTGTGTTAGTGTTGAAAACCACTTTTCGCACTTGTGTTAGTGTTGAAAAACCACTTTTCGCACTTTTGTTAGTGTTGAAAAACCACTTTTCGCACTTGTGTTGGTGCAGGAAACCACTTTTGCACTTGTATTAGTGTGGAAAAACCACTTTTCGCACTTGTGTTAGTGTTGAAAAACCACTTTTTGCACTTGTGTTGGTGCTGAAAAACCACTTTTCGCACTTGTATTAGTGTGGAAAAACCACTTTCGCACTTGTATTAGTGTGGAAAAACCACTTTTCGCACTTGTGTTAGTGTTGAAAAACCACTTTTCGCACTTGTGTTGGTGCAGGAAACCACTTTTGCACTTGTATTAGTGTGGAAAAAAACACTTTTTGCACTTGTGATAGTGTTGAAAAACCACTTTTCGCACTTGTGTTAGTGTTGAAAAACCACTTTTCGCACTTGTGTTGGTGCAGGAAACCACTTTTGCACTTGTATTAGTGTGGAAAAAACCACTTTTCGCACTTGTGTTAGTGTTGAAAAACCACTTTTCGCACTTGTGTTGGTGCAGGAAACCACTTTTGCACTTGTATTAGTGTGGAAAAACCACTTTTCGCACTTGTGTTAGTGTTGAAAAACCACTTTTCGCACTTGTGTTAGTGTTGAAAAACCACTTTTCGCACTTGTGTTAGTGTTGAAAAAACACTTTTCGCACTTGTGTTGGTGCAGGAAACCACTTTTGCACTTGTATTAGTGTGGAAAAAACACTTTTCGCACTTGTGTTAGTGTTGAAAAACCACTTTTCGCACATGGTGTTGGTGCAGGAAACCACTTTTGCACTTGTATTAGTGTTGAAAAACCACTTTTCGCACTTTTGTTAGTGTTGAAAAACCACTTTTCGCACTTGTGTTGGTGCAGGAAACCACTTTTGCACTTGTATTAGTGTGGAAAAACCACTTTTCGCACTTGTGTTAGTGTTGAAAAACCACTTTTTGCACTTGTGTTGGTGCAGGAAACCACTTTTGCACTTGTATTAGTGTGGAAAAAACCACTTTTCACATTGTGTTAGTGTTGAAAAACCACTTTTTGCACTTGTGTTGGTGCAGGAAACCACTTTTGCACTTGTATTAGTGTGGAAAAAACACTTTTGCACTTGTGATAGTGTTGAAAAACCACTTTTCGCACTTGTGTTAGTGTTGAAAAACCACTTGTCGCACTTGTGTTGGTGCAGGAAACCACTTTTGCACTTGTATTAGTGTGGAAAAAACCACTTTTCGCACTTGTGTTAGTGTTGAAAAACCACTTTTCGCACTTGTGTTAGTGTTGAAAAACCACTTTTCGCACTTGTGTTCGTGTTGAAAAACCACTTTTCGCACTTGTGTTGGTGCAGGAAACCACTTTTGCACTTGTATGAGTGTGGAAAAAACACTTTTTGCACTTGTGATAGTGTTGAAAAACCACTTTTCGCACTTGTGTTAGTGTTGAAAAACCACTTTTCGCACTTGTGTTGGTGCAGGAAACCACTTTTGCACTTGTATTAGTGTGGAAAAACCACTTTTCGCACTTGTGTTAGTGTTGAAAAACCACTTTTCGCACTTGTGTTGGTGCAGGAAACCACTTTTGCACTTGTATTAGTGTGGAAAAAACACTTTTTGCACTTGTGATAGTGTTGAAAAACCACTTTTCGCACTTGTGTTAGTGTTGAAAAACCACTTTTCGCACTTGTGTTGGTGCAGGAAACCACTTTTGCACTTGTATTAGTGTGGAAAAACCACTTTTCGCACTGTGTTAGTGTTGAAAAACCACTTTTCGCACTTGTGTTAGTGTTGAAAAACCACTTTTCACACATTTGTTAGTGTTGAAAAAACACTTTTCGCACTTGTATTGGTGCAGGAAACCACTTTTGCACTTGTATTAGTGTGGAAAAAACACTTTTTGCACTTGTGATAGTGTTGAAAAACCACTTTTTCGCACTTGTGTTAGTGTTGAAAAACCACGTTTCGCACTTGTGTTGGTGCAGGAAACCAATTTTGCACTTGTATTAGTGTGGAAAAACCACTTTTCGCACTTGTGTTAGTGTTGAAAAACCACTTTTCGCACTTGTGTTAGTGTTGAAAAACCACTTTTCGCACTTGTGTTGGTGCAGGAAACCACTTTTGCACTTGTATTAGTGTGGAAAAAACACTTTTTGCACTTTTCATAGTGTTGAAAAACCACTTTTCGCACTTGTGTTAGTGTTGAAAAACCACTTTTCGCACTTGTGTTGGTGCAGGAAACCACTTTTACACTTGTATTAGTGTGGAAAAACCACTTTTCGCACTTGTGTTAGTGTTGAAAAAACACTTTTCGCACTTGTGTTAGTGTTGAAAAACCACTTTTCGCACTTGTGTTGGTGAAGGAAACCACTTTTGCACTTGTATTAGTGTGGAAAAAACACTTTTTGCACTTGTGATAGTGTTGAAAAACCACTTTTCGCACTTGTGTTAGTGTTGAAAAACCACTTTTCGCACTTGTGTTGGTGCAGGAAACCACTTTTGCACTTGTATTAGTGTGGAAAAAACACTTTTTGCACTTGTGATAGTGTTGAAAAACCACTTTTCGCACTTGTGTTGGTGCAGGAAACCACTTTTGCACTTGTATTAGTGTGGAAAAACCACTTTTCGCACTTGTGTTAGTGTTGAAAAACCACTTTTCGCACTTGTGTTGGTGCAGGAAACCACTTTTGCACCTTGTATTAGTGTGGAAAAAACACTTTTTGCACTTGTGATAGTCTTGAAAAACCACTTTTCGCACTTGTGTTAGTGTTGAAAAACCACTTTTCGCACTTGTGTTGGTGCAGGAAACCACTTTTGCACTTGTATTAGTGTGGAAAAACCACTTTTCGCACTTGTGTTAGTGTTGAAAAACCACTTTTCGCACTTGTGTTAGTGTTGAAAAACCACTTTTCGCACTTGTGTTGGTGCAGGAAACCACTTTTGCACTTGTATTAGTGTGGAAAAAACACTTTTTGCACTTGTGATATTGTTGAAAAACCACTTTTCGCACTTGTGTTAGTGTTGAAAAACCACTTTTCGCACTTGTGTTGGTGCAGGAAACCACTTTTGCACTTGTATTAGTGTGGAAAAAACCACTTTTCGCATTTGTGTTAGTGTTGAAAAACCACTTTTCGCACTTGTGTTAGTGTTGAAAAACCACTTTTCGCACTTGTGTTAGTATTGAAAAACCACATTTCGCACTTGTGTTGGTGCAGGAAACCACTTTTGCACTTGTATTAGTGTGGAAAAAACACTTTTTGCACTTGTGATAGTGTTGAAAAACCACTTTTCGCACTTGTGTTAGTGTTGAAAAACCACTTTTCGCACTTGTGTTGGTGCAGGAAACCACTTTTGCACTTGTATTAGTGTGGAAAAACCAATTTTCGCACTTGTGTTAGTGTTGGAAAACCACTTTTTGCACTTGTGTTAGTGTTGAAAAACCACTTTTCGCACTTGTGTTGGTGCAGGAAACCACTTTTGCACTTGTATTAGTGTGGAAAAAACACTTTTTGCACTTGTGATAGTGTTGAAAAAACCACTTTTCGCACTTGTGTTAGTGTTGAAAAACCACTTTTCACACTTGTGTTGGTGCATGAAACCACTTTTGCACTTGTATTAGTGTGGAAAGACCACTTTTCGCACTTGTGTTAGTGTTGAAAAACCACTTTTTCGCACTTGTGTTAGTGTTGAAAAACCACTTTTCGCACTTGTGTTAGTGTGAAAAACCACTTTTGCACTTGTATTAGTGTGGAAAAACCACTTTTCGCACTTGTGTTAGTGTTGAAAAATCACTTTTCGCACTTGTGTTAGTGTTGAAAACCACTTTTCGCACTTGTGTTAGTGTTGAAAAACCACTTTTCGCACTTGTGTTGGTGCAGGAAACCACTTTTGCACTTGTATTGGTGTGGAAAAAACACTTTTCGCACTTGTGTTAGTGTTGAAAAACCACTTTTCGCACTTGTGTTAGTGTTGAAAAACCACTTTTCGCACTTGTGTTGGTGCAGGAAACCACTTTTGCACTTGTATTGGTGTGGAAAAAACACTTTTCGCACTTGTGTTAGTGTTGAAAAACCACTTTTCGCACTTGTGTTGGTGCAGGAAACCACTTTTGCACTTGTATTAGTGTGGAAAAACCACTTTTCGCACTTGTGTTAGTGTTGAAAAACCACTTTTCGCACTTGTGTTGGTGCAGCAAACCACTTTTGCACTTGTATTAGTGTGGAAAAACCACTTTTCGCACTTGTGTTAGTGTTGAAAAAAACCACTTTTCGCACTTGTGTTGGTGCAGGAAACCACTTTTGCATTTGTATTAGTGTTGAAAAAACACTTTTTGCACTTGTGATAGTGTTGAAAAACCACTTTTCGCACTAGTGTTAGTGTTGAAAAACCACTTTTCGCACTTGTGTTGGTGCAGGAAACCACTTTTGCACTTGTATTAGTGTGGAAAAACCACTTTTCGCACTTGTGTTAGTGTTGAAAAACCACTTTTCGCACTTGTGTTACTGTTGAAAAACCACTTTTCGCACTTGTGTTGGTGCAGGAAAACACTTTTGCACTTGTATTAGTGTGGAAAAAAACACTTTTTGCACTTGTGATAGTGTTGAAAAACCACTTTTCGCACTTGTGTTAGTGTTGAAAAACCACTTGTCGCACTTGTGTTGGTGCAGGAAACCACTTTTGCACTTGTATTAGTGTGGAAAAACCACTTTTCGCACTTGTGTTAGTGTTGAAAAACCACTTTTCGCACTTGTGTTAGTGTTGAAAAACCACTTTTCGCACTTGTGTTCGTGTTGAAAAACCACTTTTCGCACTTGTGTTGGTGCAGGAAACCACTTTTGCACTTGTATGAGTGTGGAAAAAACACTTTTTGCACTTGTGATAGTGTTGAAAAACCACTTTTCGCACTTGTGTTAGTGTTGAAAAACCACTTTTCGCACTTGTGTTGGTGCAGGAAACCACTTTTGCACTTGTATTAGTGTGGAAAAACCACTTTTCGCACTTGTGTTAGTGTTGAAAAACCACTTTTCGCACTTGTGTTGGTGCAGGAAACCACTTTTGCACTTGTATTAGTGTGGAAAAAACACTTTTTGCACTTGTGATAGTCTTGAAAAACCACTTTTCGCACTTGTGTTAGTGTTGAAAAACCACTTTTCGCACTTGTGTTGGTGCAGGAAACCACTTTTGCACTTGTATTAGTGTGGAAAAACCACTTTTCGCACTTGTGTTAGTGTTGAAAAACCACTTTTCGCACTTGTGTTAGTGTTGAAAAACCACTTTTCGCACTTGTGTTGGTGCAGGAAACCACTTTTGCACTTGTATTAGTGTGGAAAAAACACTTTTTGCACTTGTGATATTGTTGAAAAACCACTTTTCGCACTTGTGTTAGTGTTGAAAAACCACTTTTCGCACTTGTGTTGGTGCAGGAAACCACTTTTGCACTTGTATTAGTGTGGAAAAAACCACTTTTCGCATTTGTGTTAGTGTTGAAAAACCACTTTTCGCACTTGTGTTAGTGTTGAAAAACCACTTTTCGCACTTGTGTTAGTGTTGAAAAACCACATTTCGCACTTGTGTTGGTGCAGGAAACCACTTTTGCACTTGTATTAGTGTGGAAAAAACACTTTTTGCACTTGTGATAGTGTTGAAAAACCACTTTTCGCACTTGTGTTAGTGTTGAAAAACCACTTTTCGCACTTGTGTTGGTGCAGGAAACCACTTTTGCACTTGTATTAGTGTGGAAAAACCAATTTTCGCACTTGTGTTATTGTTGGAAAACCACTTTTTGCACTTGTGTTAGTGTTGAAAAACCACTTTTCGCACTTGTGTTGGTGCAGGAAACCACTTTTGCACTTGTATTAGTGTGGAAAAACCACTTTTCGCACTTGTGTTAGTGTTGAAAAACCACTTTTCGCACTTGTGTTAGTGTTGAAAAACCACTTTTCGCACTTGTGTTGGTGAAGGAAACCACTTTTGCACTTGTATTAGTGTGGAAAAAACACTTTTTGCACTTGTGATAGTGTTGAAAAACCACTTTTCGCACTTGTGTTAGTGTTGAAAAACCACTTTTCGCACTTGTGTTGGTGCAGGAAACCACTTTTGCACTTGTATTAGTGTGGAAAAAACACTTTTTGCACTTGTGATAGTGTTGAAAAACCACTTTTCGCACTTGTGTTGGTGCAGGAAACCACTTTTGCACTTGTATTAGTGTGGAAAAACCACTTTTCGCACTTGTGTTAGTGTTGAAAAACCACTTTTCGCACTTGTGTTGGTGCAGGAAACCACTTTTGCACTTGTATTAGTGTGGAAAAAACACTTTTTGCACTTGTGATAGTCTTGAAAAACCACTTTTCGCACTTGTGTTAGTGTTGAAAAACCACTTTTCGCACTTGTGTTGGTGCAGGAAACCACTTTTGCACTTGTATTAGTGTGGAAAAACCACTTTTCGCACTTGTGTTATTGTTGAAAAACCACTTTTCGCACTTGTGTTAGTGTTGAAAAACCACTTTTCGCACTTGTGTTGGTGCAGGAAACCACTTTTGCACTTGTATTAGTGTGGAAAAAACACTTTTTGCACTTGTGATATTGTTGAAAAACCACTTTTCGCACTTGTGTTAGTGTTGAAAAACCACTTTTCGCACTTGTGTTGGTGCAGGAAACCACTTTTGCACTTGTATTAGTGTGGAAAAAACCACTTTTCGCATTTGTGTTAGTGTTGAAAAACCACTTTTCGCACTTGTGTTAGTGTTGAAAAACCACTTTTCGCACTTGTGTTAGTATTGAAAAACCACATTTCGCACTTGTGTTGGTGCAGGAAACCACTTTTGCACTTGTATTAGTGTGGAAAAAACACTTTTTGCACTTGTGATAGTGTTGAAAAACCACTTTTCGCACTTGTGTTAGTGTTGAAAAACCACTTTTCGCACTTGTGTTGGTGCAGGAAACCACTTTTGCACTTGTATTAGTGTGGAAAAACCAATTTTCGCACTTGTGTTAGTGTTGGAAAACCACTTTTTGCACTTGTGTTAGTGTTGAAAAACCACTTTTCGCACTTGTGTTGGTGCAGGAAACCACTTTTGCACTTGTATTAGTGTGGAAAAAACACTTTTTGCACTTGTGATAGTGTTGAAAAACCACTTTTTGCACTTGTGTTAGTGTTGAAAAACCACTTTTCACACTTGTGTTGGTGCATGAAACCACTTTTGCACTTGTATTAGTGTGGAAAGACCACTTTTCGCACTTGTGTTAGTGTTGAAAAACCACTTTTCGCACTTGTGTTAGTGTTGAAAAACCACTTTTCGCACTTGTGTTAGTGTTGAAAAACCACTTTTGCACTTGTATTAGTGTGGAAAAACCACTTTTCGCACTTGTGTTAGTGTTGAAAAATCACTTTTCGCACTTGTGTTAGTGTTGAAAAACCACTTTTCGCACTTGTGTTAGTGTTGAAAAACCACTTTTCGCACTTGTGTTGGTGCAGGAAACCACTTTTGCACTTGTATTGGTGTGGAAAAAAACACTTTTCGCACTTGTGTTAGTGTTGAAAAACCACTTTTCGCACTTGTGTTAGTGTTGAAAAACCACTTTTCGCACTTGTGTTGGTGCAGGAAACCACTTTTGCACTTGTATTGGTGTGGAAAAAACACTTTTCGCACTTGTGTTAGTGTTGAAAAACCACTTTTCGCACTTGTGTTGGTGCAGGAAACCACTTTTGCACTTGTATTAGTGTGGAAAAACCACTTTTCGCACTTGTGTTAGTGTTGAAAAACCACTTTTCGCACTTGTGTTGGTGCAGCAAACCACTTTTGCACTTGTATTAGTGTGGAAAAACCACTTTTCGCACTTGTGTTAGTGTTGAAAAACCACTTTTCGCACTTGTGTTGGTGCAGGAAACCACTTTTGCATTTGTATTAGTGTTGAAAAAACACTTTTTGCACTTGTGATAGTGTTGAAAAACCACTTTTCGCACTAGTGTTAGTGTTGAAAAACCACTTTTCGCACTTGTGTTGGTGCAGGAAACCACTTTTGCACTTGTATTAGTGTGGAAAAACCACTTTTCGCACTTGTGTTAGTGTTGAAAAACCACTTTTCGCACTTGTGTTACTGTTGAAAAACCACTTTTCGCACTTGTGTTGGTGCAGGAAAACACTTTTGCACTTGTATTAGTGTGGAAAAAACACTTTTTGCACTTGTGATAGTGTTGAAAAACCACTTTTCGCACTTGTGTTAGTGTTGAAAAACCACTTGTCGCACTTGTGTTGGTGCAGGAAACCACTTTTGCACTTGTATTAGTGTGGAAAAACCACTTTTCGCACTTGTGTTAGTGTTGAAAAACCACTTTTCGCACTTGTGTTAGTGTTGAAAAACCACTTTTCGCACTTGTGTTCGTGTTGAAAAACCACTTTTCGCACTTGTGTTGGTGCAGGAAACCACTTTTGCACTTGTATGAGTGTGGAAAAAACACTTTTTGCACTTGTGATAGTGTTGAAAAACCACTTTTCGCACTTGTGTTAGTGTTGAAAAACCACTTTTCGCACTTGTGTTGGTGCAGGAAACCACTTTTGCACTTGTATTAGTGTGGAAAAACCACTTTTCGCACTTGTGTTAGTGTTGAAAAACCACTTTTCGCACTTGTGTTGGTGCAGGAAACCACTTTTGCACTTGTATTAGTGTGGAAAAAACACTTTTTGCACTTGTGATAGTCTTGAAAAACCACTTTTCGCACTTGTGTTAGTGTTGAAAAACCACTTTTCGCACTTGTGTTGGTGCAGGAAACCACTTTTGCACTTGTATTAGTGTGGAAAACCCACTTTTCGCACTTGTGTTAGTGTTGAAAAACCACTTTTCGCACTTGTGTTAGTGTTGAAAAACCACTTTTCGCACTTGTGTTGGTGCAGGAAACCACTTTTGCACTTGTATTAGTGTGGAAAAAACACTTTTTGCACTTGTGATATTGTTGAAAAACCACTTTTCGCACTTGTGTTAGTGTTGAAAAACCACTTTTCGCACTTGTGTTGGTGCAGGAAACCACTTTTGCACTTGTATTAGTGTGGAAAAAACCACTTTTCGCATTTGTGTTAGTGTTGAAAAACCACTTTTCGCACTTGTGTTAGTGTTGAAAAACCACTTTTCGCACTTGTGTTAGTGTTGAAAAACCACATTTCGCACTTGTGTTGGTGCAGGAAACCACTTTTGCACTTGTATTAGTGTGGAAAAAACACTTTTTGCACTTGTGATAGTGTTGAAAAACCACTTTTCGCACTTGTGTTAGTGTTGAAAAACCACTTTTCGCACTTGTGTTGGTGCAGGAAACCACTTTTGCACTTGTATTAGTGTGGAAAAACCAATTTTCGCACTTGTGTTAGTGTTGGAAAACCACTTTTTGCACTTGTGTTAGTGTTGAAAAACCACTTTTCGCACTTGTGTTGGTGCAGGAAACCACTTTTGCACTTGTATTAGTGTGGAAAAAACACTTTTTGCACTTGTGATAGTGTTGAAAAACCACTTTTCGCATTTGTGTTAGTGTTGAAAAACCACTTTTCACACTTGTGTTGGTGCATGAAACCACTTTTGCACTTGTATTAGTGTGGAAAGACCACTTTTCGCACTTGTGTTAGTGTTGAAAAACCACTTTTCGCACTTGTGTTAGTGTTGAAAAACCACTTTTCGCACTTGTGTTAGTGTTGAAAAACCACTTTTGCACTTGTATTAGTGTGGAAAAACCACTTTTCGCACTTGTGTTAGTGTTGAAAAATCACTTTTCGCACTTGTGTTAGTGTTGAAAAACCACTTTTCGCACTTGTGTTAGTGTTGAAAAACCACTTTTCGCACTTGTGTTGGTGCAGGAAACCACTTTTGCACTTGTATTGGTGTGGAAAAAACACTTTTCGCACTTGTGTTAGTGTTGAAAAACCACTTTTCGCACTTGTGTTAGTGTTGAAAAACCACTTTTCGCACTTGTGTTGGTGCAGGAAACCACTTTTGCACTTGTATTGGTGTGGAAAAAACACTTTTCGCACTTGTGTTAGTGTTGAAAAACCACTTTTCGCACTTGTGTTGGTGCAGGAAACCACTTTTGCACTTGTATTAGTGTGGAAAAACCACTTTTCGCACTTGTGTTAGTGTTGAAAAACCACTTTTCGCACTTGTGTTGGTGCAGCAAACCACTTTTGCACTTGTATTAGTGTGGAAAAACCACTTTTCGCACTTGTGTTAGTGTTGAAAAACCACTTTTCGCACTTGTGTTGGTGCAGGAAACCACTTTTGCATTTGTATTAGTGTTGAAAAAACACTTTTTGCACTTGTGATAGTGTTGAAAAACCACTTTTCGCACTAGTGTTAGTGTTGAAAAACCACTTTTCGCACTTGTGTTGGTGCAGGAAACCACTTTTGCACTTGTATTAGTGTGGAAAAACCACTTTTCGCACTTGTGTTAGTGTTGAAAAACCACTTTTCGCACTTGTGTTACTGTTGAAAAACCACTTTTCGCACTTGTGTTGGTGCAGGAAAACACTTTTGCACTTGTATTAGTGTGGAAAAAACACTTTTTGCACTTGTGATAGTGTTGAAAAACCACTTTTCGCACTTGTGTTAGTGTTGAAAAACCACTTGTCGCACTTGTGTTGGTGCAGGAAACCACTTTTGCACTTGTATTAGTGTGGAAAAACCACTTTTCGCACTTGTTTTAGTGTTGAAAAACCACTTTTCGCACTTGTGTTAGTGTTGAAAAACCACTTTTCGCACTTGTGTTCGTGTTGAAAAACCACTTTTCGCACTTGTGTTGGTGCAGGAAACCACTTTTGCACTTGTATGAGTGTGGAAAAAACACTTTTTGCACTTGTGATAGTGTTGAAAAACCACTTTTCGCACTTGTGTTAGTGTTGAAAAACCACTTTTCGCACTTGTGTTGGTGCAGGAAACCACTTTTGCACTTGTATTAGTGTGGAAAAACCACTTTTCGCACTTGTGTTAGTGTTGAAAAACCACTTTCGCACTTGTGTTAGTGTTGAAAAACCACTTTTCGCACTTGTGTTGGTGCAGGAAACCACTTTTGCACTTGTATTAGTGTGGAAAAACCACTTTTCGCACTTGTGTTAGTGTTGAAAAACCACTTTTCGCACTTGTGTTAGTGTTGAAAAACCACTTTTCGCACTTGTGTTGGTGCAGGAAACCACTTTTGCACTTGTATTAGTGTGGAAAAAACCACTTTTCGCACTTGTGTTAGTGTTGAAAAACCACTTTTCGCACTTGTGTTAGTGTTGAAAAACCACTTTTCGCACTTGTGTTAGTGTTGAAAAACCACTTTTCGCACTTGTGTTGGTGCAGGAAACCACTTTTCGCACTTGTATTAGTGTGGAAAAACCACTTTTCGCACTTGTGTTAGTGTTGAAAAACCACTTTTCGCACTTGTGTTAGTGTTGAAAAACCACTTTTCGCACTTGTGTTGGTGCAGGAAACCACTTTTGCACTTGTATTAGTGTGGAAAAAACCACTTTTCGCACTTGTGTTAGTGTTGAAAAACCACTTTTCGCACTTGTGTTAGTGTTGAAAAACCACTTTTCGCACTTGTGTTAGTGTTGAAAAACCACTTTTCGCACTTGTGTTGGTGCAGGAAACCACTTTTCGCACTTGTATTAGTGTGGAAAAACCACTTTTGGCACTTGTGTTAGTGTTGAAAAACCACTTTTCGCACTTGTGTTGGTGCAGGAAACCACTTTTGCACTTGTATTAGTGTGGAAAAACACTTTTTGCACTTGTGATAGTGTTGAAAAACCACTTTTCGCACTTGTGTTAGTGTTGAAAAACCACTTTTCGCACTTGTGTTGGTGCAGGAAACCACTTTTGCACTTGTATTAGTGTGGAAAAACCACTTTTCGCACTTGTGTTAGTGTTGAAAAACCACTTTTCGCACTTGTGTTAGTGTTGAAAAACCACTTTTCGCACTTGTGTTAGTGTTGAAAAAACACTTTTCGCACTTGTGTTGGTGCAGGAAACCACTTTTGCACTTGTATTAGTGTGGAAAAAACACTTTTCGCACGTGTTAGTGTTGAAAAACCACTTTTCGCACATGTGTTGGTGCAGGAAACCACTTTTGCACTTGTATTAGTGTTGAAAAACCACTTTTCGCACTTTTGTTAGTGTTGAAAAACCACTTTTCGCACTTGTGTTGGTGCAGGAAACCACTTTTGCACTTGTATTAGTGTGGAAAAACCACTTTTCGCACTTGTGTTAGTGTTGAAAAACCACTTTTCGCACTTGTGTTCGTGTTGAAAAACCACTTTTCGCACTTGTGTTGGTGCAGGAAACCACTTTTGCACTTGTATGAGTGTGGAAAAAACACTTTTTGCACTTGTGATAGTGTTGAAAAACCACTTTTCGCACTTGTGTTAGTGTTGAAAAACCACTTTTCGCACTTGTGTTGGTGCAGGAAACCACTTTTGCACTTGTATTAGTGTGGAAAAACCACTTTTCGCACTTGTGTTAGTGTTGAAAAACCACTTTTCGCACTTGTGTTGGTGCAGGAAACCACTTTTGCACTTGTATTAGTGTGGAAAAAACACTTTTTGCACTTGTGATAGTCTTGAAAAACCACTTTTCGCACTTGTGTTAGTGTTGAAAAACCACTTTTCGCACTTGTGTTGGTGCAGGAAACCACTTTTGCACTTGTATTAGTGTGGAAAAACCACTTTTCGCACTTGTGTTAGTGTTGAAAAACCACTTTTCGCACTTGTGTTAGTGTTGAAAAACCACTTTTCGCACTTGTGTTGGTGCAGGAAACCACTTTTGCACTTGTATTAGTGTGGAAAAAACACTTTTTGCACTTGTGATATTGTTGAAAAACCACTTTTCGCACTTGTGTTAGTGTTGAAAAACCACTTTTCGCACTTGTGTTGGTGCAGGAAACCACTTTTGCACTTGTATTAGTGTGGAAAAAACCACTTTTCGCATTTGTGTTAGTGTTGAAAAACCACTTTTCGCACTTGTGTTAGTGTTGAAAAACCACTTTTCGCACTTGTGTTAGTGTTGAAAAACCACATTTCGCACTTGTGTTGGTGCAGGAAACCACTTTTGCACTTGTATTAGTGTGGAAAAAACACTTTTTGCACTTGTGATAGTGTTGAAAAACCACTTTTCGCACTTGTGTTAGTGTTGAAAAACCACTTTTCGCACTTGTGTTGGTGCAGGAAACCACTTTTGCACTTGTATTAGTGTGGAAAAACCAATTTTCGCACTTGTGTTATTGTTGGAAAACCACTTTTTGCACTTGTGTTAGTGTTGAAAAACCACTTTTCGCACTTGTGTTGGTGCAGGAAACCACTTTTGCACTTGTATTAGTGTGGAAAAACCACTTTTCGCACTTGTGTTAGTGTTGAAAAACCACTTTTCGCACTTGTGTTAGTGTTGAAAAACCACTTTTCGCACTTGTGTTGGTGAAGGAAACCACTTTTGCACTTGTATTAGTGTGGAAAAAACACTTTTTGCACTTGTGATAGTGTTGAAAAACCACTTTTCGCACTTGTGTTAGTGTTGAAAAACCACTTTTCGCACTTGTGTTGGTGCAGGAAACCACTTTTGCACTTGTATTAGTGTGGAAAAAACACTTTTTGCACTTGTGATAGTGTTGAAAAACCACTTTTCGCACTTGTGTTGGTGCAGGAAACCACTTTTGCACTTGTATTAGTGTGGAAAAACCACTTTTCGCACTTGTGTTAGTGTTGAAAAACCACTTTTCGCACTTGTGTTGGTGCAGGAAACCACTTTTGCACTTGTATTAGTGTGGAAAAAACACTTTTTGCACTTGTGATAGTCTTGAAAAACCACTTTTCGCACTTGTGTTAGTGTTGAAAAACCACTTTTCGCACTTGTGTTGGTGCAGGAAACCACTTTTGCACTTGTATTAGTGTGGAAAAACCACTTTTCGCACTTGTGTTATTGTTGAAAAACCACTTTTCGCACTTGTGTTAGTGTTGAAAAACCACTTTTCGCACTTGTGTTGGTGCAGGAAACCACTTTTGCACTTGTATTAGTGTGGAAAAAACACTTTTTGCACTTGTGATATTGTTGAAAAACCACTTTTCGCACTTGTGTTAGTGTTGAAAAACCACTTTTCGCACTTGTGTTGGTGCAGGAAACCACTTTTGCACTTGTATTAGTGTGGAAAAAACCACTTTTCGCATTTGTGTTAGTGTTGAAAAACCACTTTTCGCACTTGTGTTAGTGTTGAAAAACCACTTTTCGCACTTGTGTTAGTATTGAAAAACCACATTTCGCACTTGTGTTGGTGCAGGAAACCACTTTTGCACTTGTATTAGTGTGGAAAAAACACTTTTTGCACTTGTGATAGTGTTGAAAAACCACTTTTCGCACTTGTGTTAGTGTTGAAAAACCACTTTTCGCACTTGTGTTGGTGCAGGAAACCACTTTTGCACTTGTATTAGTGTGGAAAAACCAATTTTCGCACTTGTGTTAGTGTTGGAAAACCACTTTTTGCACTTGTGTTAGTGTTGAAAAACCACTTTTCGCACTTGTGTTGGTGCAGGAAACCACTTTTGCACTTGTATTAGTGTGGAAAAAACACTTTTTGCACTTGTGATAGTGTTGAAAAACCACTTTTTGCACTTGTGTTAGTGTTGAAAAACCACTTTTCACACTTGTGTTGGTGCATGAAACCACTTTTGCACTTGTATTAGTGTGGAAAGACCACTTTTCGCACTTGTGTTAGTGTTGAAAAACCACTTTTCGCACTTGTGTTAGTGTTGAAAAACCACTTTTCGCACTTGTGTTAGTGTTGAAAAACCACTTTTGCACTTGTATTAGTGTGGAAAAACCACTTTTCGCACTTGTGTTAGTGTTGAAAAATCACTTTTCGCACTTGTGTTAGTGTTGAAAAACCACTTTTCGCACTTGTGTTAGTGTTGAAAAACCACTTTTCGCACTTGTGTTGGTGCAGGAAACCACTTTTGCACTTGTATTGGTGTGGAAAAAACACTTTTCGCACTTGTGTTAGTGTTGAAAAACCACTTTTCGCACTTGTGTTAGTGTTGAAAAACCACTTTTCGCACTTGTGTTGGTGCAGGAAACCACTTTTGCACTTGTATTGGTGTGGAAAAAACACTTTTCGCACTTGTGTTAGTGTTGAAAAACCACTTTTCGCACTTGTGTTGGTGCAGGAAACCACTTTTGCACTTGTATTAGTGTGGAAAAACCACTTTTCGCACTTGTGTTAGTGTTGAAAAACCACTTTTCGCACTTGTGTTGGTGCAGCAAACCACTTTTGCACTTGTATTAGTGTGGAAAAACCACTTTTCGCACTTGTGTTAGTGTTGAAAAACCACTTTTCGCACTTGTGTTGGTGCAGGAAACCACTTTTGCATTTGTATTAGTGTTGAAAAAACACTTTTTGCACTTGTGATAGTGTTGAAAAACCACTTTTCGCACTAGTGTTAGTGTTGAAAAACCACTTTTCGCACTTGTGTTGGTGCAGGAAACCACTTTTGCACTTGTATTAGTGTGGAAAAACCACTTTTCGCACTTGTGTTAGTGTTGAAAAACCACTTTTCGCACTTGTGTTACTGTTGAAAAACCACTTTTCGCACTTGTGTTGGTGCAGGAAAACACTTTTGCACTTGTATTAGTGTGGAAAAAACACTTTTTGCACTTGTGATAGTGTTGAAAAACCACTTTTCGCACTTGTGTTAGTGTTGAAAAACCACTTGTCGCACTTGTGTTGGTGCAGGAAACCACTTTTGCACTTGTATTAGTGTGGAAAAACCACTTTTCGCACTTGTGTTAGTGTTGAAAAACCACTTTTCGCACTTGTGTTAGTGTTGAAAAACCACTTTTCGCACTTGTGTTCGTGTTGAAAAACCACTTTTCGCACTTGTGTTGGTGCAGGAAACCACTTTTGCACTTGTATGAGTGTGGAAAAAACACTTTTTGCACTTGTGATAGTGTTGAAAAACCACTTTTCGCACTTGTGTTAGTGTTGAAAAACCACTTTTCGCACTTGTGTTGGTGCAGGAAACCACTTTTGCACTTGTATTAGTGTGGAAAAACCACTTTTCGCACTTGTGTTAGTGTTGAAAAACCACTTTTCGCACTTGTGTTGGTGCAGGAAACCACTTTTGCACTTGTATTAGTGTGGAAAAAACACTTTTTGCACTTGTGATAGTCTTGAAAAACCACTTTTCGCACTTGTGTTAGTGTTGAAAAACCACTTTTCGCACTTGTGTTGGTGCAGGAAACCACTTTTGCACTTGTATTAGTGTGGAAAACCCACTTTTCGCACTTGTGTTAGTGTTGAAAAACCACTTTTCGCACTTGTGTTAGTGTTGAAAAACCACTTTTCGCACTTGTGTTGGTGCAGGAAACCACTTTTGCACTTGTATTAGTGTGGAAAAAACACTTTTTGCACTTGTGATATTGTTGAAAAACCACTTTTCGCACTTGTGTTAGTGTTGAAAAACCACTTTTCGCACTTGTGTTGGTGCAGGAAACCACTTTTGCACTTGTATTAGTGTGGAAAAAACCACTTTTCGCATTTGTGTTAGTGTTGAAAAACCACTTTTCGCACTTGTGTTAGTGTTGAAAAACCACTTTTCGCACTTGTGTTAGTGTTGAAAAACCACATTTCGCACTTGTGTTGGTGCAGGAAACCACTTTTGCACTTGTATTAGTGTGGAAAAAACACTTTTTGCACTTGTGATAGTGTTGAAAAACCACTTTTCGCACTTGTGTTAGTGTTGAAAAACCACTTTTCGCACTTGTGTTGGTGCAGGAAACCACTTTTGCACTTGTATTAGTGTGGAAAAACCAATTTTCGCACTTGTGTTAGTGTTGGAAAACCACTTTTTGCACTTGTGTTAGTGTTGAAAAACCACTTTTCGCACTTGTGTTGGTGCAGGAAACCACTTTTGCACTTGTATTAGTGTGGAAAAAACACTTTTTGCACTTGTGATAGTGTTGAAAAACCACTTTTCGCATTTGTGTTAGTGTTGAAAAACCACTTTTCACACTTGTGTTGGTGCATGAAACCACTTTTGCACTTGTATTAGTGTGGAAAGACCACTTTTCGCACTTGTGTTAGTGTTGAAAAACCACTTTTCGCACTTGTGTTAGTGTTGAAAAACCACTTTTCGCACTTGTGTTAGTGTTGAAAAACCACTTTTGCACTTGTATTAGTGTGGAAAAACCACTTTTCGCACTTGTGTTAGTGTTGAAAAATCACTTTTCGCACTTGTGTTAGTGTTGAAAAACCACTTTTCGCACTTGTGTTAGTGTTGAAAAACCACTTTTCGCACTTGTGTTGGTGCAGGAAACCACTTTTGCACTTGTATTGGTGTGGAAAAAACACTTTTCGCACTTGTGTTAGTGTTGAAAAACCACTTTTCGCACTTGTGTTAGTGTTGAAAAACCACTTTTCGCACTTGTGTTGGTGCAGGAAACCACTTTTGCACTTGTATTGGTGTGGAAAAAACACTTTTCGCACTTGTGTTAGTGTTGAAAAACCACTTTTCGCACTTGTGTTGGTGCAGGAAACCACTTTTGCACTTGTATTAGTGTGGAAAAACCACTTTTCGCACTTGTGTTAGTGTTGAAAAACCACTTTTCGCACTTGTGTTGGTGCAGCAAACCACTTTTGCACTTGTATTAGTGTGGAAAAACCACTTTTCGCACTTGTGTTAGTGTTGAAAAACCACTTTTCGCACTTGTGTTGGTGCAGGAAACCACTTTTGCATTTGTATTAGTGTTGAAAAAACACTTTTTGCACTTGTGATAGTGTTGAAAAACCACTTTTCGCACTAGTGTTAGTGTTGAAAAACCACTTTTCGCACTTGTGTTGGTGCAGGAAACCACTTTTGCACTTGTATTAGTGTGGAAAAACCACTTTTCGCACTTGTGTTAGTGTTGAAAAACCACTTTTCGCACTTGTGTTACTGTTGAAAAACCACTTTTCGCACTTGTGTTGGTGCAGGAAAACACTTTTGCACTTGTATTAGTGTGGAAAAAACACTTTTTGCACTTGTGATAGTGTTGAAAAACCACTTTTCGCACTTGTGTTAGTGTTGAAAAACCACTTGTCGCACTTGTGTTGGTGCAGGAAACCACTTTTGCACTTGTATTAGTGTGGAAAAACCACTTTTCGCACTTGTTTTAGTGTTGAAAAACCACTTTTCGCACTTGTGTTAGTGTTGAAAAACCACTTTTCGCACTTGTGTTCGTGTTGAAAAACCACTTTTCGCACTTGTGTTGGTGCAGGAAACCACTTTTGCACTTGTATGAGTGTGGAAAAAACACTTTTTGCACTTGTGATAGTGTTGAAAAACCACTTTTCGCACTTGTGTTAGTGTTGAAAAACCACTTTTCGCACTTGTGTTGGTGCAGGAAACCACTTTTGCACTTGTATTAGTGTGGAAAAACCACTTTTCGCACTTGTGTTAGTGTTGAAAAACCACTTTCGCACTTGTGTTAGTGTTGAAAAACCACTTTTCGCACTTGTGTTGGTGCAGGAAACCACTTTTGCACTTGTATTAGTGTGGAAAAACCACTTTTCGCACTTGTGTTAGTGTTGAAAAACCACTTTTCGCACTTGTGTTAGTGTTGAAAAACCACTTTTCGCACTTGTGTTGGTGCAGGAAACCACTTTTGCACTTGTATTAGTGTGGAAAAAACCACTTTTCGCACTTGTGTTAGTGTTGAAAAACCACTTTTCGCACTTGTGTTAGTGTTGAAAAACCACTTTTCGCACTTGTGTTAGTGTTGAAAAACCACTTTTCGCACTTGTGTTGGTGCAGGAAACCACTTTTCGCACTTGTATTAGTGTGGAAAAACCACTTTTCGCACTTGTGTTAGTGTTGAAAAACCACTTTTCGCACTTGTGTTAGTGTTGAAAAACCACTTTTCGCACTTGTGTTGGTGCAGGAAACCACTTTTGCACTTGTATTAGTGTGGAAAAAACCACTTTTCGCACTTGTGTTAGTGTTGAAAAACCACTTTTCGCACTTGTGTTAGTGTTGAAAAACCACTTTTCGCACTTGTGTTAGTGTTGAAAAACCACTTTTCGCACTTGTGTTGGTGCAGGAAACCACTTTTCGCACTTGTATTAGTGTGGAAAAACCACTTTTGGCACTTGTGTTAGTGTTGAAAAACCACTTTTCGCACTTGTGTTGGTGCAGGAAACCACTTTTGCACTTGTATTAGTGTGGAAAAACACTTTTTGCACTTGTGATAGTGTTGAAAAACCACTTTTCGCACTTGTGTTAGTGTTGAAAAACCACTTTTCGCACTTGTGTTGGTGCAGGAAACCACTTTTGCACTTGTATTAGTGTGGAAAAACCACTTTTCGCACTTGTGTTAGTGTTGAAAAACCACTTTTCGCACTTGTGTTAGTGTTGAAAAACCACTTTTCGCACTTGTGTTAGTGTTGAAAAAACACTTTTCGCACTTGTGTTGGTGCAGGAAACCACTTTTGCACTTGTATTAGTGTGGAAAAAACACTTTTCGCACGTGTTAGTGTTGAAAAACCACTTTTCGCACATGTGTTGGTGCAGGAAACCACTTTTGCACTTGTATTAGTGTTGAAAAACCACTTTTCGCACTTTTGTTAGTGTTGAAAAACCACTTTTCGCACTTGTGTTGGTGCAGGAAACCACTTTTGCACTTGTATTAGTGTGGAAAAACCACTTTTCGCACTTGTGTTAGTGTTGAAAAACCACTTTTTGCACTTGTGTTGGTGCAGGAAACCACTTTTGCACTTGTATTAGTGTGGAAAAACCACTTTTCACATTTGTGTTAGTGTTGAAAAACCACTTTTCGCACTTGTGTTAGTGTTGAAAAACCACTTTTCGCACTTGTGTTGGTGCAGGAAACCACATTTGCACTTGTATTAGTGTGGAAAAACACTTTTTGCACTTGTGATAGTGTGGAAAAACCACTTTTCGCACTTGTGTTAGTGTTGAAAAACCACTTTTCGCACTTGTGTTGGTGCAGGAAACCACTTTTGCACTTGTATTAGTGTGGAAAAACCACTTTTCGCACTTGTGTTAGTGTTGAAAAACCACTTTTCGCACTTGTGTTAGTGTTGAAAAACCACTTTTGCACTTGTATTAGTGTGGAAAAACCACTTTTGCACTTGTATTAGTGTGGAAAAACCACTTTTCGCACTTGTGTTAGTGTTGAAAAACCACTTTTTGCACTTGTGTTGGTGCAGGAAACCACTTTTGCACTTGTATTAGTGTGGAAAAACCACTTTTCGCACTTGTGTTAGTGTTGAAAAACCACTTTTCGCACTTGTGTTAGTGTTGAAAAACCACTTTTCGCACTTGTGTTGGTGCAGGAAACCACTTTTGCACTTGTATTAGTGTGGAAAAACCACTTTTCGCACTTGTGTTAGTGTTGAAAAACCACTTTTCGCACTTGTGTTAGTGTTGAAAAATCACTTTTCGCACTTTTGTTAGTGTTGAAAAACCACTTTTCGCACTTGTGTTGGTGCAGGAAACCACTTTTGCACTTGTATTAGTGTGGAAAAACCACTTTTCGCACTTGTGTTAGTGTTGAAAAACCACTTTTTGCACTTGTGTTGGTGCTGAAAAACCACTTTTCGCACTTGTATTAGTGTGGAAAAACCACTTTTCGCACTTGTATTAGCGTGGAAAAACCACTTTTCGCACTTGTGTTAGTGTTGAAAAACCACTTTTCGCACTTGTGTTGGTGCAGGAAACCACTTTTGCACTTGTATTAGTGTGGAAAAAACACTTTTTGCACTTGTGATAGTGTTGAAAAACCACTTTTCGCACTTGTGTTAGTGTTGAAAAACCACTTTTCGCACTTGTGTTGGTGCAGGAAACCACTTTTGCACTTGTATTAGTGTGGAAAAACCACTTTTCGCACTTGTGTTAGTGTTGAAAAACCACTTTTCGCACTTGTGTTGGTGCAGGAAACCACTTTTGCACTTGTATTAGTGTGGAAAAACCACTTTTCGCACTTGTGTTAGTGTTGAAAAACCACTTTTCGCACTTGTGTTAGTGTTGAAAAACCACTTTTCGCACTTGTGTTAGTGTTGAAAAAACACTTTTCGCACTTGTGTTGGTGCAGGAAACCACTTTTGCACTTGTATTAGTGTGGAAAAAACACTTTTCGCACTTGTGTTAGTGTTGAAAAACCACTTTTCGCACATGTGTTGGTGCAGGAAACCACTTTTGCACTTGTATTAGTGTTGAAAAACCACTTTTCGCACTTTTGTTAGTGTTGAAAAATCACTTTTCGCACTTGTGTTGGTGCAGGAAACCACTTTTGCACTTGTATTAGTGTGGAAAAACCACTTTTCACACTTGTGTTAGTGTTGAAAAACCACTTTTTGCACTTGTGTTGGTGCAGGAAACCACTTTTGCACTTGTATTAGTGTGGAAAAACCACTTTTCACATTTGTGTTAGTGTTGAAAAACCACTTTTCGCACTTGTGTTAGTGTTGAAAAACCACTTTTCGCACTTGTGTTGGTGCAGGAAACCACATTTGCACTTGTATTAGTGTGGAAAAACACTTTTTGCACTTGTGATAGTGTGGAAAAACCACTTTTCGCACTTGTGTTAGTGTTGAAAAACCACTTTTCGCACTTGTGTTGGTGCAGGAAACCACTTTTGCACTTGTATTAGTGTGGAAAAACCACTTTTCGCACTTGTGTTAGTGTTGAAAAACCACTTTTCGCACTTGTGTTAGTGTTGAAAAACCACTTTTCGCACTTGTGTTAGTGTTGAAAAAACACTTTTCGCACTTGTGTTGGTGCAGGAAACCACTTTTGCACTTGTATTAGTGTGGAAAAAACACTTTTCGCACTTGTGTTAGTGTTGAAAAACCACTTTTCGCACATGTGTTGGTGCAGGAAACCACTTTTGCACTTGTATTAGTGTTGAAAAACCACTTTTCGCACTTTTGTTAGTGTTGAAAAACCACTTTTCGCACTTGTGTTGGTGCAGGAAACCACTTTTGCACTTGTATTAGTGTGGAAAAACCACTTTTCGCACTTGTGTTAGTGTTGAAAAACCACTTTTTGCACTTGTGTTGGTGCAGGAAACCACTTTTGCACTTGTATTAGTGTGGAAAAACCACTTTTCACATTTGTGTTAGTGTGGAAAAACCACTTTTCGCACTTGTGTTAGTGTTGAAAAACCACTTTTCGCACTTGTGTTGGTGCAGGAAACCACTTTTGCACTTGTATTAGTGTGGAAAAAACACTTTTTGCACTTGTGATAGTGTTGAAAAACCACTTTTCGCACTTGTGTTAGTGTTGAAAAACCACTTTTCGCACTTGTGTTGGTGCAGGAAACCACTTTTGCACTTGTATTAGTGTGGAAAAACCACTTTTCGCACTTGTGTTAGTGTTGAAAAACCACTTTTCGCACTTGTGTTGGTGCAGGAAACCACTTTTGCACTTGTATTAGTGTGGAAAAACCACTTTTCGCACTTGTGTTAGTGTTGAAAAACCACTTTTCGCACTTGTGTTGGTGCAGGAAACCACTTTTGCACTTGTATTAGTGTGGAAAAACCACTTTTCGCACTTGTGTTAGTGTTGAAAAACCACTTTTTGCACTTGTGTTGGTGCAGGAAACCACTTTTGCACTTGTATTAGTGTGGAAAAACCACTTTTCACATTTGTGTTAGTGTGGAAAAACCACTTTTCGCACTTGTGTTAGTGTTGAAAAACCACTTTTCGCACTTGTGTTGGTGCAGGAAACCACTTTTGCACTTGTATTAGTGTGGAAAAAACACTTTTTGCACTTGTGATAGTGTTGAAAAACCACTTTTCGCACTTGTGTTAGTGTTGAAAAACCACTTTTCGCACTTGTGTTGGTGCAGGAAACCACTTTTGCACTTGTATTAGTGTGGAAAAAACACTTTTCGCACTTGTGTTAGTGTTGAAAAACCACTTTTCGCACTTGTGTTGGTGCAGGAAACCACTTTTGCACTTGTATTAGTGTGGAAAAACCACTTTTCGCACTTGTGTTAGTGTTGAAAAACCACTTTTCGCACTTGTGTTAGTGTTGAAAAACCACTTTTCGCACTTGTGTTGGTGTTGAAAAACCACTTTTCGCACTTGTGTTGGTGCAGGAAACCACTTTTGCACTTGTATTAGTGTGGAAAAACCACTTTTCGCACTTGTGTTAGTGTTGAAAAATCACTTTTCGCACTTGTGTTAGTGTTGAAAAACCACTTTTCGCACTGGTGTTGGTGCAGGAAACCACTTTTGCACTTGTATTAGTGTGGAAAAACCACTTTTCGCCCTTGTGTTAGTGTTGAAAAACCACTTTTCGCACTTGTGTTAGTGTTGAAAAACCACTTGTCGCACTTGTGTTGGTGCAGGAAACCACTTTTGCACTTGTATTAGTGTGGAAAAACCACTTTTCGCACTTGTGTTAGTGTTGAAAAACCACTTTTCGCACTTGTGTTAGTGTTGAAAAACCACTTTTCGCACTTGTGTTCGTGTTGAAAAACCACTTTTCGCACTTGTGTTGGTGCAGGAAACCACTTTTGCACTTGTATGAGTGTGGAAAAAACACTTTTTGCACTTGTGATAGTGTTGAAAAACCACTTTTCGCACTTGTGTTAGTGTTGAAAAACCACTTTTCGCACTTGTGTTGGTGCAGGAAACCACTTTTGCACTTGTATTAGTGTGGAAAAACCACTTTTCGCACTTGTGTTAGTGTTGAAAAACCACTTTTCGCACTTGTGTTAGTGTTGAAAAACCACTTTTTGCACTTGTGTTGGTGCAGGAAACCACTTTTGCACTTGTATTAGTGTGGAAAAACCACTTTTCGCACTTGTGTTAGTGTTGGAAAACCACTTTTCGCACTTGTGTTAGTGTTGAAAAACCACTTTTCGCACTTGTGTTGGTGCAGGAAACCACTTTTGCACTTGTATTAGTGTGGAAAAACCACTTTTCGCACTTGTGTTCGTGTTGAAAAACCACTTTTTGCACTTGTGTTAGTGTTGAAAAACAACTTTTCGCACTTGTGTTGGTGCAGGAAACCACTTTTGCACTTGTATTAGTGTGGAAAAAACACTTTTTGCACTTGTGATAGTGTTGAAAAACCACTTTTCGCACTTGTGTTAGTGTTGAAAAACCACTTTTCGCACTTGTGTTGGTGCAGGAAACCACTTTTGCACTTGTATTAGTGTGGAAAAACCACTTTTCGCACTTGTGTTAGTGTTGAAAAATCACTTTTCGCACTTGTGTTACTGTTGAAAAACCACTTTTCGCACTTGTGTTGGTGCAGGAAAACACTTTTGCACTTGTATTAGTGTGGAAAAAACACTTTTTGCACTTGTGATAGTGTTGAAAAACCACTTTTCGCACTTGTGTTAGTGTTGAAAAACCACTTGTCGCACTTGTGTTGGTGCAGGAAACCACTTTTGCACTTGTATTAGTGGGGAAAAACCACTTTTCGCACTTGTGTTAGTGTTGAAAAACCACTTTTCGCACTTGTGTTAGTGTTGAAAAACCACTTTTCGCACTTGTGTTCGTGCTGAAAAACCACTTTTCGCACTTGTGTTGGTGCAGGAAACCACTTTTGCACTTGTATGAGTGTGGAAAAAACACTTTTTGCACTTGTGATAGTGTTGAAAAACCACTTTTCGCACTTGTGTTAGTGTTGAAAAACCACTTTTCGCACTTGTGTTGGTGCAGGAAACCACTTTTGCACTTGTATTAGTGTGGAAAAACCACTTTTCGCACTTGTGTTCGTGTTGAAAAACCACTTTTCGCACTTGTGTTAGTGTTGAAAAACAACTTTTCGCACTTGTGTTGGTGCAGGAAACCACTTTTGCACTTGTATTGGTGTGGAAAAACACTTTTCGCACTTGTGTTAGTGTTGAAAAACCACTTTTCGCACTTGTGTTAATGTTGAAAAACCACTTTTCGCACTTGTGTTGGTGCAGGAAACCACTTTTGCACTTGTATTGGTGTGGAAAAAACACTTTTCGCACTTGTGTTAGTGTTGAAAAACCACTTTTCGCACTTGTGTTGGTGCAGGAAACCACTTTTGCACTTGTATTAGTGTGGAAAAACCACTTTTCGCACTTGTGTTAGTGTTGAAAAAACACTTTTCGCACTTGTGTTGGTGCAGCAAACCACTTTTGCACTTGTATTAGTGTGGAAAAACCACTTTTCGCACTTGTGTTAGTGTTGAAAAACCACTTTTCGCACTTGTGTTGGTGCAGGAAACCACTTTTGCATTTGTATTAGTGTTGAAAAAACACTTTTTGCACTTGTGATAGTGTTGAAAAACCACTTTTCGCACTAGTGTTAGTGTTGAAAAACCACTTTTCGCACTTGTGTTGGTGCAGGAAACCACTTTTGCACTTGTATTAGTGTGGAAAAACCACTTTTCGCACTTGTGTTAGTGTTGAAAAACCACTTTTCGCACTTGTGTTACTGTTGAAAAACCACTTTTCGCACTTGTGTTGGTGCAGGAAACCACTTTTGCACTTGTATTAGTGTGGAAAAAACACTTTTTGCACTTGTGATAGTGTTGAAAAACCACTTTTCGCACTTGTGTTAGTGTTGAAAAACCACTTTTCGCACTTGTGTTGGTGCAGGAAACCACTTTTGCACTTGTATTAGTGTGGAAAAACCACTTTTCGCACTTGTGTTAGTGTTGAAAAACCACTTTTCGCACTTGTGTTAGTGTTGAAAAACCACTTTTCACACATTTGTTAGTGTTGAAAAACCACTTTTCGCACTTGTATTGGTGCAGGAAACCACTTTTGCACTTGTATTAGTGTGGAAAAAACACTTTTTGCACTTGTGATAGTGTTGAAAAACCACTTTTCGCACTTGTGTTAGTGTTGAAAAACCACTTTTCGCACTTGTATTGGTGCAGGAAACCAATTTTGCACTTGTATTAGTGTGGAAAAACCACTTTTCGCACTTGTGTTAGTGTTGAAAAACCACTTTTCGCACTTGTGTTAGTGTTGAAAAACCACTTTTCGCACTTGTGTTGGTGCAGGAAACCACTTTTGCACATGAATGAGTGTGGAAAAAACACTTTTTGCACTTTTCATAGTGTTGAAAAACCACTTTTCGCACTTGTGTTAGTGTTGAAAAACCACTTTTCGCACGTGTGTTGGTGCAGGAAACCACTTTTGCACTTGTATTAGTGTGGAAAAAACACTTTTCGCACGTGTTAGTGTTGAAAAACCACTTTTCGCACATGTGTTGGTGCAGGAAACCACTTTTGCACTTGTATTAGTGTTGAAAAACCACTTTTCGCACTTTTGTTAGTGTTGAAAAACCACTTTTCGCACTTGTGTTGGTGCAGGAAACCACTTTTGCACTTGTATTAGTGTGGAAAAACCACTTTTCGCACTTGTGTTAGTGTTGAAAAACCACTTTTTGCACTTGTGTTGGTGCAGGAAACCACTTTTGCACTTGTATTAGTGTGGAAAAACCACTTTTCACATTTGTGTTAGTGTTGAAAAACCACTTTTCGCACTTGTGTTAGTGTTGAAAAACCACTTTTCGCACTTGTGTTGGTGCAGGAAACCACATTTGCACTTGTATTAGTGTGGAAAAACACTTTTTGCACTTGTGATAGTGTGGAAAAACCACTTTTCGCACTTGTGTTAGTGTTGAAAAACCACTTTTCGCACTTGTGTTGGTGCAGGAAACCACTTTTGCACTTGTATTAGTGTGGAAAAACCACTTTTCGCACTTGTGTTAGTGTTGAAAAACCACTTTTCGCACTTGTGTTAGTGTTGAAAAACCACTTTTCGCACTTGTGTTGGTGTTGAAAAACCACTTTTGCACTTGTATTAGTGTGGAAAAACCACTTTTCGCACTTGTGTTAGTGTTGAAAAAACACTTTTCGCACTTGTGTTGGTGCAGGAAACCACTTTTGTACTTGTATTAGTGTGGAAAAACCACTTTTCGCACTTGTGTTAGTGTTGAAAAACCACTTTTCGCACTTGTGTTAGTGTTGAAAAACCACTTTTCGCACTTGTGTTGGTGCAGGAAACCACTTTTGCACTTGTATTAGTGTGGAAAAACCACTTTTCGCACTTGTGTTAGTGTTGAAAAACCACTTTTCGCACTTGTGTTAGTGTTGAAAAAACACTTTTCGCACTTGTGTTGGTGCAGGAAACCACTTTTGCACTTGTATTAGTGTGGAAAAAACCACTTTTCGCACTTGTGTTAGTGTTGAAAAACCACTTTTCGCACTTGTGTTAGTGTTGAAAAACCACTTTTCGCACTTGTGTTAGTGTTGAAAAACCACTTTTCGCACTTGTGTTGGTGCAGGAAACCACTTTTCGCACTTGTATTAGTGTGGAAAAACCACTTTTCGCACTTGTGTTAGTGTTGAAAAACCACTTTTCGCACTTGTGTTGGTGCAGGAAACCACTTTTGCACTTGTATTAGTGTGGAAAAAACACTTTTTGCACTTGTGATAGTGTTGAAAAACCACTTTTCGCACTTGTGTTAGTGTTGAAAAACCACTTTTCGCACTTGTGTTGGTGCAGGAAACCACTTTTGCACTTGTATTAGTGTGGAAAAACCACTTTTCGCACTTGTGTTAGTGTTGAAAAACCACTTTTCGCACTTGTGTTGGTGCAGGAAACCACTTTTGCACTTGTATTAGTGTGGAAAAACCACTTTTCGCACTTGTGTTAGTGTTGAAAAACCACCTTTCGCACTTGTGTTGGTGCAGGAAACCACTTTTGCACTTGTATTAGTGTGGAAAAAACACTTTTCGCACTTTGTTAGTGTTGAAAAACCACTTTTCGCACATGTGTTGGTGCAGGAAACCACTTTTGCACTTGTATTAGTGTTGAAAAACCACTTTTCGCACTTTTGTTAGTGTTGAAAAACCACTTTTCGCACTTGTGTTGGTGCAGGAAACCACTTTTGCACTTGTATTAGTGTGGAAAAACCACTTTTCGCACTTGTGTTAGTGTTGAAAAACCACTTTTTGCACTTGTGTTGGTGCAGGAAACCACTTTTGCACTTGTATTAGTGTGGAAAAACCACTTTTCACATTTGTGTTAGTGTTGAAAAACCACTTTTCGCACTTGTGTTAGTGTTGAAAAACCACTTTTCGCACTTGTGTTGGTGCAGGAAA
This sequence comes from Myxine glutinosa, assembly GCF_964187855.1. Taxonomy (NCBI): domain Eukaryota; kingdom Metazoa; phylum Chordata; class Myxini; order Myxiniformes; family Myxinidae; genus Myxine; species Myxine glutinosa. The sequence continues at coordinate 31,655 of NW_027618831.1, read as the reverse complement.
CCACATTTGCACTTGTATTAGTGTGGAAAAACACTTTTTGCACTTGTGATAGTGTGGAAAAACCACTTTTCGCACTTGTGTTAGTGTTGAAAAACCACTTTTCGCACTTGTGTTGGTGCAGGAAACCACTTTTGCACTTGTATTAGTGTGGAAAAACCACTTTTCGCACTTGTGTTAGTGTTGAAAAACCACTTTTCGCACTTGTGTTGGTGCAGGAAACCACTTTTGCACTTGTATTAGTGTGGAAAAACCACTTTTCGCACTTGTGTTAGTGTTGAAAAACCACTTTTCGCACTTGTGTTGGTGTTGAAAAACCACTTTTCGCACTTGTGTTGGTGCAGGAAACCACTTTTGCACTTGTATTAGTGTGGAAAAACCACTTTTCGCACTTGTGTTAGTGTTGAAAAACCACTTTTCGCACTTGTGTTGGTGCAGGAAACCACTTTTGCATTTGTATTAGTGTTGAAAAAACACTTTTTGCACTTGTGGTAGTGTTGAAAAACCACTTTTCGCACTAGTGTTAGTGTTGAAAAACCACTTTTCGCACTTGTGTTGGTGCAGGAAACCACTTTTGCACTTGTATTAGTGTGGAAAAACCACTTTTCGCACTTGTGTTCGTGTTGAAAAACCACTTTTCGCACTTGTGTTAGTGTTGAAAAACAACTTTTCGCACTTGTGTTGGTGCAGGAAACCACTTTTGCACTTGTATTAGTGTGGAAAAAACACTTTTTGCACTTGTGATAGTGTTGAAAAACCACTTTTCGCACTTGTGTTAGTGTTGAAAAACCACTTTTCGCACTTGTGTTGGTGCAGGAAACCACTTTTGCACTTGTATTAGTGTGGAAAAACCACTTTTCGCACTTGTGTTAGTGTTGAAAAATCACTTTTCGCACTTGTGTTAGTGTTGAAAAACCACTTTTCGCACTGGTGTTGGTGCAGGAAACCACTTTTGCACTTGTATTAGTGTGGAAAAACCACTTTTCGCCCTTGTGTTAGTGTTGAAAAACCACTTTTCGCACTTGTGTTAGTGTTGAAAAACCACTTGTCGCACTTGTGTTGGTACAGGAAACCACTTTTGCACTTGTATTAGTGTGGAAAAACCACTTTTCGCACTTGTGTTAGTGTTGAAAAACCACTTTTCGCACTTGTGTTAGTGTTGAAAAACCACTTTTCGCACTTGTGTTCGTGTTGAAAAACCACTTTTCGCACTTGTGTTGGTGCAGGAAACCACTTTTGCACTTGTATGAGTGTGGAAAAAACACTTTTTGCACTTGTGATAGTGTTGAAAAACCACTTTTCGCACTTGTGTTAGTGTTGAAAAACCACTTTTCGCACTTGTGTTGGTGCAGGAAACCACTTTTGCACTTGTATTAGTGTGGAAAAACCACTTTTCGCACTTGTGTTAGTGTTGAAAAACCACTTTTCGCACTTGTGTTAGTGTTGAAAAACCACTTTTCGCACTTGTGTTGGTGCAGGAAACCACTTTTGCACTTGTATTAGTGTGGAAAAACCACTTTTCGCACTTGTGTTAGTGTTGAAAAACCACTTTTCGCACTTGTGTTAGTGTTGAAAAACCACTTTTCGCACTTGTGTTGGTGCAGGAAACCACTTTTGCACTTGTATTAGTTTGGAAAAACCACTTTTCGCACTTGTGTTCGTGTTGAAAAACCACTTTTTGCACTTGTGTTAGTGTTGAAAAACAACTTTTCGCACTTGTGTTGGTGCAGGAAACCACTTTTGCACTTGTATTAGTGTGGAAAAAACACTTTTTGCACTTGTGATAGTGTTGAAAAACCACTTTTCGCACTTGTGTTAGTGTTGAAAAACCACTTTTCACACTTGTGTTGGTGCAGGAAACCACTTTTGCACTTGTATTAGTGTGGAAAAACCACTTTTCGCACTTGTGTTAGTGTTGAAAAATCACTTTTCGCACTTGTGTTACTGTTGAAAAACCACTTTTCGCACTTGTGTTGGTGCAGGAAAACACTTTTGCACTTGTATTAGTGTGGAAAAAACACTTTTTGCACTTGTGATAGTGTTGAAAAACCACTTTTCGCACTTGTGTTAGTGTTGAAAAACCACTTGTCACACTTGTGTTGGTGCAGGAAACCACTTTTGCACTTGTATTAGTGGGGAAAAACCACTTTTCGCACTTGTGTTAGTGTTGAAAAACCACTTTTCGCACTTGTGTTAGTGTTGAAAAACCACTTTTCGCACTTGTGTTCGTGCTGAAAAACCACTTTTCGCACTTGTGTTGGTGCAGGAAACCACTTTTGCACTTGTATGAGTGTGGAAAAAACACTTTTTGCACTTGTGATAGTGTTGAAAAACCACTTTTCGCACTTGTGTTAGTGTTGAAAAACCACTTTTCGCACTTGTGTTGGTGCAGGAAACCACTTTTGCACTTGTATTAGTGTGGAAAAACCACTTTTCGCACTTGTGTTCGTGTTGAAAAACCACTTTTCGCACTTGTGTTAGTGTTGAAAAACAACTTTTCGCACTTGTGTTGGTGCAGGAAACCACTTTTGCACATGTATTGGTGTGGAAAAAACACTTTTCGCACTTGTGTTAGTGTTGAAAAACCACTTTTCGCACTTGTGTTAGTGTTGAAAAACCACTTTTCGCACTTGTGTTGGTGCAGGAGACCACTTTTGCACTTGTATTGGTGTGGAAAAAACACTTTTCGCACTTGTGTTAGTGTTGAAAAACCACTTTTCGCACTTGTGTTGGTGCAGGAAACCACTTTTGCACTTGTATTAGTGTGGAAAAACCACTTTTCGCACTTGTGTTAGTGTTGAAAAACCACTTTTCGCACTTGTGTTGGTGCAGCAAACCACTTTTGCACTTGTATTAGTGTGGAAAAACCACTTTTCGCACTTGTGTTAGTGTTGAAAAACCACTTTTCGCACTTGTGTTGGTGCAGGAAACCACTTTTGCATTTGTATTAGTGTTGAAAAAACACTTTTTGCACTTGTGATAGTGTTGAAAAACCACTTTTCGCACTAGTGTTAGTGTTGAAAAACCACTTTTCGCACTTGTGTTGGTGCAGGAAACCACTTTTGCACTTGTATTAGTGTGGAAAAACCACTTTTCGCACTTGTGTTAGTGTTGAAAAACCACTTTTCGCACTTGTGTTACTGTTGAAAAACCACTTTTCGCACTTGTGTTGGTGCAGGAAAACACTTTTGCACTTGTATTAGTGTGGAAAAAACACTTTTTGCACTTGTGATAGTGTTGAAAAACCACTTTTCGCACTTGTGTTAGTGTTGAAAAACCACTTGTCGCACTTGTGTTGGTGCAGGAAACCACTTTTGCACTTGTATTAGTGTGGAAAAACCACTTTTCGCACTTGTGTTAGTGTTGAAAAACCACTTTTCGCACTTGTGTTAGTGTTGAAAAACCACTTTTCGCACTTGTGTTCGTGTTGAAAAACCACTTTTCGCACTTGTGTTGGTGCAGGAAACCACTTTTGCACTTGTATGAGTGTGGAAAAAACACTTTTTGCACTTGTGATAGTGTTGAAAAACCACTTTTCGCACTTGTGTTAGTGTTGAAAAACCACTTTTCGCACTTGTGTTGGTGCAGGAAACCACTTTTGCACTTGTATTAGTGTGGAAAAACCACTTTTCGCACTTGTGTTAGTGTTGAAAAACCACTTTTCGCACTTGTGTTGGTGCAGGAAACCACTTTTGCACTTGTATTAGTGTGGAAAAAACACTTTTTGCACTTGTGATAGTGTTGAAAAACCACGTTTCGCACTTGTGTTAGTGTTGAAAAACCACTTTTCGCACTTGTGTTGGTGCAGGAAACCACTTTTGCACTTGTATTAGTGTGGAAAAACCACTTTTCGCACTTGTGTTAGTGTTGAAAAACCACTTTTCGCACTTGTGTTAGTGTTGAAAAACCACTTTTCGCACTTGTGTTGGTGCAGGAAACCACTTTTGCACTTGTATTAGTGTGGAAAAACCACTTTTCGCACTTGTGTTAGTGTTGAAAAACCACTTTTCGCACTTGTGTTAGTGTTGAAAAACCACTTTTCACACATTTGTTAGTGTTGAAAAACCACTTTTCGCACTTGTATTGGTGCAGGAAACCACTTTTGCACTTGTATTAGTGTGGAAAAAACACTTTTTGCACTTGTGATAGTGTTGAAAAACCACTTTTCGCACTTGTGTTAGTGTTGAAAAACCACTTTTCGCACTTGTGTTGGTGCAGGAAACCAATTTTGCACTTGTATTAGTGTGGAAAAACCACTTTTCGCACTTGTGTTAGTGTTGAAAAACCACTTTTCGCACTTGTGTTAGTGTTGAAAAACCACTTTTCGCACTTGTGTTGGTGCAGGAAACCACTTTTGCACATGAATGAGTGTGGAAAAAACACTTTTTGCACTTTTCATAGTGTTGAAAAACCACTTTTCGCACTTGTGTTAGTGTTGAAAAACCACTTTTCGCACTTGTGTTGGTGCAGGAAACCACTTTTGCACTTGTATTAGTGTGGAAAAACCACTTTTCGCACTTGTGTTAGTGTTGAAAAACCACTTTTCGCACTTGTGTTAGTGTTGAAAAACCACTTTTCGCACTTGTGTTGGTGCAGGAAACCACTTTTGCACTTGTATTAGTGTGGAAAAAACACTTTTTGCACTTGTGATAGTGTTGAAAAACCACTTTTCGCACTTGTGTTGGTGCAGGAAACCACTTTTGCACTTGTATTAGTGTGGAAAAACCACTTTTCGCACTTGTGTTGGTGTTGAAAAACCACTTTTCGCACTTGTGTTGGTGCAGGAAACCACTTTTGCACTTGTATTAGTGTGGAAAAACCACTTTTCGCACTTGTGTTAGTGTTGAAAAACCACTTTTCGCACTTGTGTTAGTGTTGAAAAACCACTTTTCGCACTTGTGTTGGTTCAGGAAACCACTTTTGCACTTGTATTAGTGTGGAAAAAACACTTTTTGCACTTGTGATAGTGTTGAAAAACCACTTTTCGCACTTGTGTTAGTGTTGAAAAACCACTTTTCGCACTTGTGTTGGTGCAGGAAACCACTTTTGCACTTGTATTAGTGTGGAAAAACCACTTTTCGCACTTGTGTTAGTGTTGAAAAACCACTTTTCGCACTTGTGTTAGTGTTGAAAAACCACTTTTCACACATTTGTTAGTGTTGAAAAACCACTTTTCGCACTTGTATTGGTGCAGGAAACCACTTTTGCACTTGTATTAGTGTGGAAAAAACACTTTTTGCACTTGTGATAGTGTTGAAAAACCACTTTTCGCACTTGTGTTAGTGTTGAAAAACCACTTTTCGCACTTGTGTTGGTGCAGGAAACCAATTTTGCACTTGTATTAGTGTGGAAAAACCACTTTTCGCACTTGTGTTAGTGTTGAAAAACCACTTTTCGCACTTGTGTTAGTGTTGAAAAACCACTTTTCGCACTTGTGTTGGTGCAGGAAACCACTTTTGCACTTGTATTAGTGTGGAAAAAACACTTTTTGCACTTTTCATAGTGTTGAAAAACCACTTTTCGCACTTGTGTTAGTGTTGAAACACCACTTTTTGCACTTGTGTTGGTGCAGGAAACCACTTTTGCACTTGTATTAGTGTGGAAAAACCACTTTTCGCACTTGTGTTAGTGTTGAAAAACCACTTTTCGCACTTGTGTTAGTGTTGAAAAACCACTTTTCGCACTTGTGTTGGTGCAGGAAACCACTTTTGCACTTGTATTAGTGTGGAAAAAACACTTTTTGCACTCGTGATAGTGTTGAAAAACCACTTTTCGCACTTGTGTTGGTGTTGAAAAACCACTTTTCGCACTTGTGTTGGTGCAGGAAACCACTTTTGCACTTGTATTAGTGTGGAAAAAACATTTTTTGCACTTGTGATAGTGTTGAAAAACCACTTTTCGCACTTGTGTTGGTGCAGGAAACCACTTTTGCACTTGTATTAGTGTGGAAAAACCACTTTTCGCACTTGTGTTAGTGTTGAAAAACCACTTTTCGCACTTGTGTTGGTGCAGGAAACCACTTTTGCACTTGTATTAGTGTGGAAAAAACACTTTTTGCACTTGTGATAGTCTTGAAAAACCACTTTTCGCACTTGTGTTAGTGTTGAAAAACCACTTTTCGCACTTGTGTTGGTGCAGGAAACCACTTTTGCACTTGTATTAGTGTGGAAAAACCACTTTTCGCACTTGTGTTAGTGTTGAAAAACCACTTTTCGCACTTGTGTTAGTGTTGAAAAACCACTTTTCGCACTTGTGTTGGTGCAGGAAACCACTTTTGCACTTGTATTAGTGTGGAAAAAACACTTTTTGCACTTGTGATATTGTTGAAAAACCACTTTTCGCACTTGTGTTAGTGTTGAAAAACCACTTTTCGCACTTGTGTTGGTGCAGGAAACCACTTTTGCACTTGTATTAGTGTGGAAAAAACCACTTTTCGCACTTGTGTTAGTGTTGAAAAACCACTTTTCGCACTTGTGTTAGTGTTGAAAAACCACTTTTCGCACTTGTGTTAGTGTTGAAAAACCACTTTTCGCACTTGTGTTGGTGCAGGAAACCACTTTTGCACTTGTATTAGTGTGGAAAAAACACTTTTTGCACTTGTGATAGTGTTGAAAAACCACTTTTCGCACTTGTGTTAGTGTTGAAAAACCACTTTTCGCACTTGTGTTGGTGCAGGAAACCACTTTTGCACTTGTATTAGTGTGGAAAAACCAATTTTCGCACTTGTGTTAGTGTTGGAAAACCACTTTTCGCACTTGTGTTAGTGTTGAAAAACCACTTTTCGCACTTGTGTTGGTGCAGGAAACCACTTTTGCACTTGTATTAGTGTGGAAAAAACACTTTTTGCACTTGTGATAGTGTTGAAAAACCACTTTTCGCACTTGTGTTAGTGTTGAAAAACCACTTTTCACACTTGTGTTGGTGCAGGAAACCACTTTTGCACTTGTATTAGTGTGGAAAGACCACTTTTCGCACTTGTGTTAGTGCTGAAAAACCACTTTTCGCAATTGTGTTAGTGTTGAAAAACCACTTTTCGCACTTGTGTTAGTGTTGAAAAACCACTTTTGCACTTGTATTAGTGTGGAAAAACCACTTTTCGCACTTGTGTTAGTGTTGAAAAATCACTTTTCGCACTTGTGTTAGTGTTGAAAAACCACTTTTCGCACTTGTGTTAGTGTTGAAAAACCACTTTTCGCACTTGTGTTGGTGCAGGAAACCACTTTTGCACTTGTATTGGTGTGGAAAAAACACTTTTCGCACTTGTGTTAGTGTTGAAAAACCACTTTTCGCACTTGTGTTAGTGTTGAAAAACCACTTTTCGCACTTGTGTTGGTGCAGGAAACCACTTTTGCACTTGTATTAGTGTGGAAAAACCACTTTTCGCACTTGTGTTAGTGTTGAAAAACCACTTTTCGCACTTGTGTTGGTGCAGCAAACCACTTTTGCACTTGTATTAGTGTGGAAAAACCACTTTTCGCACTTGTGTTAGTGTTGAAAAACCACTTTTCGCACTTGTGTTGGTGTTGAAAAACCACTTTTCGCACTTGTGTTGGTGCAGGAAACCACTTTTGCACTTGTATTAGTGTGGAAAAACCACTTTTCGCACTTGTGTTAGTGTTGAAAAACCACTTTTCGCACTTGTGTTGGTGCAGGAAACCACTTTTGCATTTGTATTAGTATTGAAAAAACACTTTTTGCACTTGTGATAGTGTTGAAAAACCACTTTTCGCACTAGTGTTAGTGTTGAAAAACCACTTTTCGCACTTGTGTTGGTGCAGGAAACCACATTTGCACTTGTATTAGTGTGGAAAAACCACTTTTCGCACTTGTGTTCGTGTTGAAAAACCACTTTTCGCACTTGTGTTAGTGTTGAAAAACAACTTTTCGCACTTGTGTTGGTGCAGGAAACCACTTTTGCACTTGTATTAGTGTGGAAAAAACACTTTTTGCACTTGTGATAGTGTTGAAAAACCACTTTTCGCACTTGTGTTAGTGTTGAAAAACCACTTTTCGCACTTGTGTTGGTGCAGGAAACCACTTTTGCACTTGTATTAGTGTGGAAAAACCACTTTTCGCACTTGTGTTAGTGTTGAAAAATCACTTTTCGCACTTGTGTTAGTGTTGAAAAACCACTTTTCGCACTGGTGTTGGTGCAGGAAACCACTTTTGCACTTGTATTAGTGTGGAAAAACCACTTTTCGCCCTTGTGTTAGTGTTGAAAAACCACTTTTCGCACTTGTGTTAGTGTTGAAAAACCACTTGTCGCACTTGTGTTGGTACAGGAAACCACTTTTGCACTTGTATTAGTGTGGAAAAACCACTTTTCGCACTTGTGTTAGTGTTGAAAAACCACTTTTCGCACTTGTGTTAGTGTTGAAAAACCACTTTTCGCACTTGTGTTCGTGTTGAAAAACCACTTTTCGCACTTGTGTTGGTGCAGGAAACCACTTTTGCACTTGTATGAGTGTGGAAAAAACACTTTTTGCACTTGTGATAGTGTTGAAAAACCACTTTTCGCACTTGTGTTAGTGTTGAAAAACCACTTTTCGCACTTGTGTTGGTGCAGGAAACCACTTTTGCACTTGTATTAGTGTGGAAAAACCACTTTTCGCACTTGTGTTAGTGTTGAAAAACCACTTTTCGCACTTGTGTTAGTGTTGAAAAACCACTTTTCGCACTTGTGTTGGTGCAGGAAACCACTTTTGCACTTGTATTAGTGTGGAAAAACCACTTTTCGCACTTGTGTTAGTGTTGAAAAACCACTTTTCGCACTTGTGTTAGTGTTGAAAAACCACTTTTCGCACTTGTGTTGGTGCAGGAAACCACTTTTGCACTTGTATTAGTGTGGAAAAACCACTTTTCGCACTTGTGTTCGTGTTGAAAAACCACTTTTTGCACTTGTGTTAGTGTTGAAAAACAACTTTTCGCACTTGTGTTGGTGCAGGAAACCACTTTTGCACTTGTATTAGTGTGGAAAAAACACTTTTTGCACTTGTGATAGTGTTGAAAAACCACTTTTCGCACTTGTGTTAGTGTTGAAAAACCACTTTTCGCACTTGTGTTGGTGCAGGAAACCACTTTTGCACTTGTATTAGTGTGGAAAAACCACTTTTCGCACTTGTGTTAGTGTTGAAAAATCACTTTTCGCACTTGTGTTACTGTTGAAAAACCACTTTTCGCACTTGTGTTGGTGCAGGAAAACACTTTTGCACTTGTATTAGTGTGGAAAAAACACTTTTTGCACTTGTGATAGTGTTGAAAAACCACTTTTCGCACTTGTGTTAGTGTTGAAAAACCACTTGTCACACTTGTGTTGGTGCAGGAAACCACTTTTGCACTTGTATTAGTGGGGAAAAACCACTTTTCGCACTTGTGTTAGTGTTGAAAAACCACTTTTCGCACTTGTGTTAGTGTTGAAAAACCACTTTTCGCACTTGTGTTCGTGCTGAAAAACCACTTTTCGCACTTGTGTTGGTGCAGGAAACCACTTTTGCACTTGTATGAGTGTGGAAAAAACACTTTTTGCACTTGTGATAGTGTTGAAAAACCACTTTTCGCACTTGTGTTAGTGTTGAAAAACCACTTTTCGCACTTGTGTTGGTGCAGGAAACCACTTTTGCACTTGTATTAGTGTGGAAAAACCACTTTTCGCACTTGTGTTCGTGTTGAAAAACCACTTTTCGCACTTGTGTTAGTGTTGAAAAACAACTTTTCGCACTTGTGTTGGTGCAGGAAACCACTTTTGCACTTGTATTGGTGTGGAAAAAACACTTTTCGCACTTGTGTTAGTGTTGAAAAACCACTTTTCGCACTTGTGTTAGTGTTGAAAAACCACTTTTCGCACTTGTGTTGGTGCAGGAAACCACTTTTGCACTTGTATTGGTGTGGAAAAAACACTTTTCGCACTTGTGTTAGTGTTGAAAAACCACTTTTCGCACTTGTGTTGGTGCAGGAAACCACATTTGCACTTGTATTAGTGTGGAAAAACCACTTTTCGCACTTGTGTTAGTGTTGAAAAACCACTTTTCGCACTTGTGTTGGTGCAGCAAACCACTTTTGCACTTGTATTAGTGTGGAAAAACCACTTTTCGCACTTGTGTTAGTGTTGAAAAACCACTTTTCGCACTTGTGTTGGTGCAGGAAACCACTTTTGCATTTGTATTAGTGTTGAAAAAACACTTTTTGCACTTGTGATAGTGTTGAAAAACCACTTTTCGCACTAGTGTTAGTGTTGAAAAACCACTTTTCGCACTTGTGTTGGTGCAGGAAACCACTTTTGCACTTGTATTAGTGTGTGTTGAAAAACCACTTTTCGCACTTGTGTTGGTGCAGGAAACCACTTTTGCACTTGTATTAGTGTGGAAAAACCACTTTTCGCACTTGTGTTAGTGTTGAAAAACCACTTTTCGCACTTGTGTTACTGTTGAAAAACCACTTTTCGCACTTGTGTTGGTGCAGGAAAACACTTTTGCACTTGTATTAGTGTGGAAAAAACACTTTTTGCACTTGTGATAGTGTTGAAAAACCACTTTTCGCACTTGTGTTAGTGTTGAAAAACCACTTGTCGCACTTGTGTTGGTGCAGGAAACCACTTTTGCACTTGTATTAGTGTGGAAAAACCACTTTTCGCACTTGTGTTAGTGTTGAAAAACCACTTTTCGCACTTGTGTTAGTGTTGAAAAACCACTTTTCGCACTTGTGTTCGTGTTGAAAAACCACTTTTCGCACTTGTGTTGGTGCAGGAAACCACTTTTGCACTTGTATGAGTGTGGAAAAAACACTTTTTGCACTTGTGATAGTGTTGAAAAACCACTTTTCGCACTTGTGTTAGTGTTGAAAAACCACTTTTCGCACTTGTGTTGGTGCAGGAAACCACTTTTGCACTTGTATTAGTGTGGAAAAACCACTTTTCGCACTTGTGTTAGTGTTGAAAAACCACTTTTCGCACTTGTGTTAGTGTTGAAAAACCACTTTTCGCACTTGTGTTGGTGCAGGAAACCACTTTTGCACTTGTATTAGTGTGGAAAAAACACTTTTTGCACTTGTGATAGTGTTGAAAAACCACTTTTCGCACTTGTGTTAGTGTTGAAAAACCACTTTTCGCACTTGTGTTGGTGCAGGAAACCACTTTTGCACTTGTATTAGTGTGGAAAAACCACTTTTCGCACTTGTGATAGTGTTGAAAAACCACTTTTCGCACTTGTGTTAGTGTTGAAAAACCACTTTTCACACATTTGTTAGTGTTGAAAAACCACTTTTCGCACTTGTATTGGTGCAGGAAACCACTTTTGCACTTGTATTAGTGTGGAAAAAACACTTTTTGCACTTGTGATAGTGTTGAAAAACCACTTTTCGCACTTGTGTTAGTGTTGAAAAACCACTTTTCGCACTTGTGTTGGTGCAGGAAACCAATTTTGCACTTGTATTAGTGTGGAAAAACCACTTTTCGCACTTGTGTTAGTGTTGAAAAACCACTTTTCGCACTTGTGTTAGTGTTGAAAAACCACTTTTCGCACTTGTGTTGGTGCAGGAAACCACTTTTGCACATGAATGAGTGTGGAAAAAACACTTTTTGCACTTTTCATAGTGTTGAAAAACCACTTTTCGCACTTGTGTTAGTGTTGAAAAACCACTTTTCGCACTTGTGTTGGTGCAGGAAACCACTTTTGCACTTGTATTAGTGTGGAAAAACCACTTTTCGCACTTGTGTTAGTGTTGAAAAACCACTTTTCGCACTTGTGTTAGTGTTGAAAAACCACTTTTCGCACTTGTGTTGGTGCAGGAAACCACTTTTGCACTTGTATTAGTGTGGAAAAAACACTTTTTGCACTTGTGATAGTGTTGAAAAACCACTTTTCGCACTTGTGTTGGTGCAGGAAACCACTTTTGCACTTGTATTAGTGTGGAAAAACCACTTTTCGCACTTGTGTTGGTGTTGAAAAACCACTTTTCGCACTTGTGTTGGTGCAGGAAACCACTTTTGCACTTGTATTAGTGTGGAAAAACCACTTTTCGCACTTGTGTTAGTGTTGAAAAACCACTTTTCGCACTTGTGTTAGTGTTGAAAAAACCACTTTTCGCACTTGTGTTGGTGCAGGAAACCACTTTTGCACTTGTATTAGTGTGGAAAAAACACTTTTTGCACTTGTGATAGTGTTGAAAAAACACTTTTAGCACTTGTGTTAGTGTTGAAAAACCACTTTTCGCACTTGTGTTGGTGCAGGAAACCACTTTTCGCACTTGTGTTAGTGTTGAAAAACCACTTTTCGCACTTGTGTTCGTGTTGAAAAACCACTTTTCACACTTGTGTTGGTGCAGGAAACCACTTTTGCACTTGTATGAGTGTGGAAAAAACACTTTTTGCACTTGTGATAGTGTTGAAAAACCACTTTTCGCACTTGTGTTAGTGTTGAAAAACCACTTTTCGCACTTGTGTTGGTGCAGGAAACCACTTTTGCACTTGTATTAGTGTGGAAAAACCACTTTTCGCACTTGTGTTAGTGTTGAAAAACCACTTTTCGCACTTGTGTTAGTGTTGAAAAACCACTTTTCGCACTTGTGTTGGTGCAGGAAACCACTTTTGCACTTGTATTAGTGTGGAAAAAACACTTTTTGCACTTGTGATAGTGTTGAAAAACCACGTTTCGCACTTGTGTTAGTGTTGAAAAACCACTTTTCGCACTTGTGTTGGTGCAGGAAACCACTTTTGCACTTGTATTAGTGTGGAAAAACCACTTTTCGCACTTGTGTTAGTGTTGAAAAACCACTTTTCGCACTTGTGTTAGTGTTGAAAAACCACTTTTCACACATTTGTTAGTGTTGAAAAACCACTTTTCGCACTTGTATTGGTGCAGGAAACCACTTTTGCACTTGTATTAGTGTGGAAAAAACACTTTTTGCACTTGTGATAGTGTTGAAAAACCACTTTTCGCACTTGTGTTAGTGTTGAAAAACCACTTTTCGCACTTGTGTTGGTGCAGGAAACCAATTTTGCACTTGTATTAGTGTGGAAAAACCACTTTTCGCACTTGTGTTAGTGTTGAAAAACCACTTTTCGCACTTGTGTTAGTGTTGAAAAACCACTTTTCGCACTTGTGTTGGTGCAGGAAACCACTTTTGCACATGAATGAGTGTGGAAAAAACACTTTTTGCACTTTTCATAGTGTTGAAAAACCACTTTTCGCACTTGTGTTAGTGTTGAAAAACCACTTTTCGCACTTGTGTTGGTGCAGGAAACCACTTTTGCACTTGTATTAGTGTGGAAAAACCACTTTTCGCACTTGTGTTAGTGTTGAAAAACCACTTTTCGCACTTGTGTTAGTGTTGAAAAACCACTTTTCGCACTTGTGTTGGTGCAGGAAACCACTTTTGCACTTGTATTAGTGTGGAAAAAACACTTTTTGCACTTGTGATAGTGTTGAAAAACCACTTTTCGCACTTGTGTTGGTGCAGGAAACCACTTTTGCACTTGTATTAGTGTGGAAAAACCACTTTTCGCACTTGTGTTGGTGTTGAAAAACCACTTTTCGCACTTGTGTTGGTGCAGGAAACCACTTTTGCACTTGTATTAGTGTGGAAAAACCACTTTTCGCACTTGTGTTAGTGTTGAAAAACCACTTTTCGCACTTGTGTTAGTGTTGAAAAACCACTTTTCGCACTTGTGTTGGTTCAGGAAACCACTTTTGCACTTGTATTAGTGTGGAAAAAACACTTTTTGCACTTGTGATAGTGTTGAAAAACCACTTTTCGCACTTGTGTTAGTGTTGAAAAACCACTTTTCGCACTTGTGTTGGTGCAGGAAACCACTTTTGCACTTGTATTAGTGTGGAAAAACCACTTTTCGCACTTGTGTTAGTGTTGAAAAACCACTTTTCGCACTTGTGTTAGTGTTGAAAAACCACTTTTCACACATTTGTTAGTGTTGAAAAACCACTTTTCGCACTTGTATTGGTGCAGGAAACCACTTTTGCACTTGTATTAGTGTGGAAAAAACACTTTTTGCACTTGTGATAGTGTTGAAAAACCACTTTTCGCACTTGTGTTAGTGTTGAAAAACCACTTTTCGCACTTGTGTTGGTGCAGGAAACCAATTTTGCACTTGTATTAGTGTGGAAAAACCACTTTTCGCACTTGTGTTAGTGTTGAAAAACCACTTTTCGCACTTGTGTTAGTGTTGAAAAACCACTTTTCGCACTTGTGTTGGTGCAGGAAACCACTTTTGCACTTGTATTAGTGTGGAAAAAACACTTTTTGCACTTTTCATAGTGTTGAAAAACCACTTTTCGCACTTGTGTTAGTGTTGAAACACCACTTTTTGCACTTGTGTTGGTGCAGGAAACCACTTTTGCACTTGTATTAGTGTGGAAAAACCACTTTTCGCACTTGTGTTAGTGTTGAAAAACCACTTTTCGCACTTGTGTTAGTGTTGAAAAACCACTTTTCGCACTTGTGTTGGTGCAGGAAACCACTTTTGCACTTGTATTAGTGTGGAAAAAACACTTTTTGCACTCGTGATAGTGTTGAAAAACCACTTTTCGCACTTGTGTTGGTGTTGAAAAACCACTTTTCGCACTTGTGTTGGTGCAGGAAACCACTTTTGCACTTGTATTAGTGTGGAAAAAACATTTTTTGCACTTGTGATAGTGTTGAAAAACCACTTTTCGCACTTGTGTTGGTGCAGGAAACCACTTTTGCACTTGTATTAGTGTGGAAAAACCACTTTTCGCACTTGTGTTAGTGTTGAAAAACCACTTTTCGCACTTGTGTTGGTGCAGGAAACCACTTTTGCACTTGTATTAGTGTGGAAAAAACACTTTTTGCACTTGTGATAGTCTTGAAAAACCACTTTTCGCACTTGTGTTAGTGTTGAAAAACCACTTTTCGCACTTGTGTTGGTGCAGGAAACCACTTTTGCACTTGTATTAGTGTGGAAAAAACCACTTTTCGCACTTGTGTTAGTGTTGAAAAACCACTTTTCGCACTTGTGTTAGTGTTGAAAAACCACTTTTCGCACTTGTGTTGGTGCAGGAAACCACTTTTGCACTTGTATTAGTGTGGAAAAAACACTTTTTGCACTTGTGATATTGTTGAAAAACCACTTTTCGCACTTGTGTTAGTGTTGAAAAACCACTTTTCGCACTTGTGTTGGTGCAGGAAACCACTTTTGCACTTGTATTAGTGTGGAAAAAACCACTTTTCGCACTTGTGTTAGTGTTGAAAAACCACTTTTCGCACTTGTGTTAGTGTTGAAAAACCACTTTTCGCACTTGTGTTAGTGTTGAAAAACCACTTTTCGCACTTGTGTTGGTGCAGGAAACCACTTTTGCACTTGTATTAGTGTGGAAAAAACACTTTTTGCACTTGTGATAGTGTTGAAAAACCACTTTTCGCACTTGTGTTAGTGTTGAAAAACCACTTTTCGCACTTGTGTTGGTGCAGGAAACCACTTTTGCACTTGTATTAGTGTGGAAAAACCAATTTTCGCACTTGTGTTAGTGTTGGAAAACCACTTTTCGCACTTGTGTTAGTGTTGAAAAACCACTTTTCGCACTTGTGTTGGTGCAGGAAACCACTTTTGCACTTGTATTAGTGTGGAAAAAACACTTTTTGCACTTGTGATAGTGTTGAAAAACCACTTTTCGCACTTGTGTTAGTGTTGAAAAACCACTTTTCACACTTGTGTTGGTGCAGGAAACCACTTTTGCACTTGTATTAGTGTGGAAAGACCACTTTTCGCACTTGTGTTAGTGCTGAAAAACCACTTTTCGCAATTGTGTTAGTGTTGAAAAACCACTTTTCGCACTTGTGTTAGTGTTGAAAAACCACTTTTGCACTTGTATTAGTGTGGAAAAACCACTTTTCGCACTTGTGTTAGTGTTGAAAAATCACTTTTCGCACTTGTGTTAGTGTTGAAAAACCACTTTTCGCACTTGTGTTAGTGTTGAAAAACCACTTTTCGCACTTGTGTTGGTGCAGGAAACCACTTTTGCACTTGTATTGGTGTGGAAAAAACACTTTTCGCACTTGTGTTAGTGTTGAAAAACCACTTTTCGCACTTGTGTTAGTGTTGAAAAACCACTTTTCGCACTTGTGTTGGTGCAGGAAACCACTTTTGCACTTGTATTAGTGTGGAAAAACCACTTTTCGCACTTGTGTTAGTGTTGAAAAACCACTTTTCGCACTTGTGTTGGTGCAGCAAACCACTTTTGCACTTGTATTAGTGTGGAAAAACCACTTTTCGCACTTGTGTTAGTGTTGAAAAACCACTTTTCGCACTTGTGTTGGTGTTGAAAAACCACTTTTCGCACTTGTGTTGGTGCAGGAAACCACTTTTGCACTTGTATTAGTGTGGAAAAACCACTTTTCGCACTTGTGTTAGTGTTGAAAAACCACTTTTCGCACTTGTGTTGGTGCAGGAAACCACTTTTGCATTTGTATTAGTATTGAAAAAACACTTTTTGCACTTGTGATAGTGTTGAAAAACCACTTTTCGCACTAGTGTTAGTGTTGAAAAACCACTTTTCGCACTTGTGTTGGTGCAGGAAACCACATTTGCACTTGTATTAGTGTGGAAAAACCACTTTTCGCACTTGTGTTCGTGTTGAAAAACCACTTTTCGCACTTGTGTTAGTGTTGAAAAACAACTTTTCGCACTTGTGTTGGTGCAGGAAACCACTTTTGCACTTGTATTAGTGTGGAAAAAACACTTTTTGCACTTGTGATAGTGTTGAAAAACCACTTTTCGCACTTGTGTTAGTGTTGAAAAACCACTTTTCGCACTTGTGTTGGTGCAGGAAACCACTTTTGCACTTGTATTAGTGTGGAAAAACCACTTTTCGCACTTGTGTTAGTGTTGAAAAATCACTTTTCGCACTTGTGTTAGTGTTGAAAAACCACTTTTCGCACTGGTGTTGGTGCAGGAAACCACTTTTGCACTTGTATTAGTGTGGAAAAACCACTTTTCGCCCTTGTGTTAGTGTTGAAAAACCACTTTTCGCACTTGTGTTAGTGTTGAAAAACCACTTGTCGCACTTGTGTTGGTACAGGAAACCACTTTTGCACTTGTATTAGTGTGGAAAAACCACTTTTCGCACTTGTGTTAGTGTTGAAAAACCACTTTTCGCACTTGTGTTAGTGTTGAAAAACCACTTTTCGCACTTGTGTTCGTGTTGAAAAACCACTTTTCGCACTTGTGTTGGTGCAGGAAACCACTTTTGCACTTGTATGAGTGTGGAAAAAACACTTTTTGCACTTGTGATAGTGTTGAAAAACCACTTTTCGCACTTGTGTTAGTGTTGAAAAACCACTTTTCGCACTTGTGTTGGTGCAGGAAACCACTTTTGCACTTGTATTAGTGTGGAAAAACCACTTTTCGCACTTGTGTTAGTGTTGAAAAACCACTTTTCGCACTTGTGTTAGTGTTGAAAAACCACTTTTCGCACTTGTGTTGGTGCAGGAAACCACTTTTGCACTTGTATTAGTGTGGAAAAACCACTTTTCGCACTTGTGTTAGTGTTGAAAAACCACTTTTCGCACTTGTGTTAGTGTTGAAAAACCACTTTTCGCACTTGTGTTGGTGCAGGAAACCACTTTTGCACTTGTATTAGTGTGGAAAAACCACTTTTCGCACTTGTGTTCGTGTTGAAAAACCACTTTTTGCACTTGTGTTAGTGTTGAAAAACAACTTTTCGCACTTGTGTTGGTGCAGGAAACCACTTTTGCACTTGTATTAGTGTGGAAAAAACACTTTTTGCACTTGTGATAGTGTTGAAAAACCACTTTTCGCACTTGTGTTAGTGTTGAAAAACCACTTTTCGCACTTGTGTTGGTGCAGGAAACCACTTTTGCACTTGTATTAGTGTGGAAAAACCACTTTTTGCACTTGTGTTAGTGTTGAAAAATCACTTTTCGCACTTGTGTTACTGTTGAAAAACCACTTTTCGCACTTGTGTTGGTGCAGGAAAACACTTTTGCACTTGTATTAGTGTGGAAAAAACACTTTTTGCACTTGTGATAGTGTTGAAAAACCACTTTTCGCACTTGTGTTAGTGTTGAAAAACCACTTGTCACACTTGTGTTGGTGCAGGAAACCACTTTTGCACTTGTATTAGTGGGGAAAAACCACTTTTCGCACTTGTGTTAGTGTTGAAAAACCACTTTTCGCACTTGTGTTAGTGTTGAAAAACCACTTTTCGCACTTGTGTTCGTGCTGAAAAACCACTTTTCGCACTTGTGTTGGTGCAGGAAACCACTTTTGCACTTGTATGAGTGTGGAAAAAACACTTTTTGCACTTGTGATAGTGTTGAAAAACCACTTTTCGCACTTGTGTTAGTGTTGAAAAACCACTTTTCGCACTTGTGTTGGTGCAGGAAACCACTTTTGCACTTGTATTAGTGTGGAAAAACCACTTTTCGCACTTGTGTTCGTGTTGAAAAACCACTTTTCGCACTTGTGTTAGTGTTGAAAAACAACTTTTCGCACTTGTGTTGGTGCAGGAAACCACTTTTGCACTTGTATTGGTGTGGAAAAAACACTTTTCGCACTTGTGTTAGTGTTGAAAAACCACTTTTCGCACTTGTGTTAGTGTTGAAAAACCACTTTTCGCACTTGTGTTGGTGCAGGAAACCACTTTTGCACTTGTATTGGTGTGGAAAAAACACTTTTCGCACTTGTGTTAGTGTTGAAAAACCACTTTTCGCACTTGTGTTGGTGCAGGAAACCACATTTGCACTTGTATTAGTGTGGAAAAACCACTTTTCGCACTTGTGTTAGTGTTGAAAAACCACTTTTCGCACTTGTGTTGGTGCAGCAAACCACTTTTGCACTTGTATTAGTGTGGAAAAACCACTTTTCGCACTTGTGTTAGTGTTGAAAAACCACTTTTCGCACTTGTGTTGGTGCAGGAAACCACTTTTGCATTTGTATTAGTGTTGAAAAAACACTTTTTGCACTTGTGATAGTGTTGAAAAACCACTTTTCGCACTAGTGTTAGTGTTGAAAAACCACTTTTCGCACTTGTGTTGGTGCAGGAAACCACTTTTGCACTTGTATTAGTGTGTGTTGAAAAACCACTTTTCGCACTTGTGTTGGTGCAGGAAACCACTTTTGCACTTGTATTAGTGTGGAAAAACCACTTTTCGCACTTGTGTTAGTGTTGAAAAACCACTTTTCGCACTTGTGTTACTGTTGAAAAACCACTTTTCGCACTTGTGTTGGTGCAGGAAAACACTTTTGCACTTGTATTAGTGTGGAAAAAACACTTTTTGCACTTGTGATAGTGTTGAAAAACCACTTTTCGCACTTGTGTTAGTGTTGAAAAACCACTTGTCGCACTTGTGTTGGTGCAGGAAACCACTTTTGCACTTGTATTAGTGTGGAAAAACCACTTTTCGCACTTGTGTTAGTGTTGAAAAACCACTTTTCGCACTTGTGTTAGTGTTGAAAAACCACTTTTCGCACTTGTGTTCGTGTTGAAAAACCACTTTTCGCACTTGTGTTGGTGCAGGAAACCACTTTTGCACTTGTATGAGTGTGGAAAAAACACTTTTTGCACTTGTGATAGTGTTGAAAAACCACTTTTCGCACTTGTGTTAGTGTTGAAAAACCACTTTTCGCACTTGTGTTGGTGCAGGAAACCACTTTTGCACTTGTATTAGTGTGGAAAAACCACTTTTCGCACTTGTGTTAGTGTTGAAAAACCACTTTTCGCACTTGTGTTAGTGTTGAAAAACCACTTTTCGCACTTGTGTTGGTGCAGGAAACCACTTTTGCACTTGTATTAGTGTGGAAAAAACACTTTTTGCACTTGTGATAGTGTTGAAAAACCACTTTTCGCACTTGTGTTAGTGTTGAAAAACCACTTTTCGCACTTGTGTTGGTGCAGGAAACCACTTTTGCACTTGTATTAGTGTGGAAAAACCACTTTTCGCACTTGTGATAGTGTTGAAAAACCACTTTTCGCACTTGTGTTAGTGTTGAAAAACCACTTTTCACACATTTGTTAGTGTTGAAAAACCACTTTTCGCACTTGTATTGGTGCAGGAAACCACTTTTGCACTTGTATTAGTGTGGAAAAAACACTTTTTGCACTTGTGATAGTGTTGAAAAACCACTTTTCGCACTTGTGTTAGTGTTGAAAAACCACTTTTCGCACTTGTGTTGGTGCAGGAAACCAATTTTGCACTTGTATTAGTGTGGAAAAACCACTTTTCGCACTTGTGTTAGTGTTGAAAAACCACTTTTCGCACTTGTGTTAGTGTTGAAAAACCACTTTTCGCACTTGTGTTGGTGCAGGAAACCACTTTTGCACATGAATGAGTGTGGAAAAAACACTTTTTGCACTTTTCATAGTGTTGAAAAACCACTTTTCGCACTTGTGTTAGTGTTGAAAAACCACTTTTCGCACTTGTGTTGGTGCAGGAAACCACTTTTGCACTTGTATTAGTGTGGAAAACCACTTTTCGCACTTGTGTTAGTGTTGAAAAACCACTTTTCGCACTTGTGTTAGTGTTGAAAAACCACTTTTCGCACTTGTGTTGGTGCAGGAAACCACTTTTGCACTTGTATTAGTGTGGAAAAAACACTTTTTGCACTTGTGATAGTGTTGAAAAACCACTTTTCGCACTTGTGTTGGTGCAGGAAACCACTTTTGCACTTGTATTAGTGTGGAAAAACCACTTTTCGCACTTGTGTTGGTGTTGAAAAACCACTTTTCGCACTTGTGTTGGTGCAGGAAACCACTTTTGCACTTGTATTAGTGTGGAAAAACCACTTTTCGCACTTGTGTTAGTGTTGAAAAACCACTTTTCGCACTTGTGTTAGTGTTGAAAAACCACTTTTCGCACTTGTGTTGGTGCAGGAAACCACTTTTGCACTTGTATTAGTGTGGAAAAAACACTTTTTGCACTTGTGATAGTGTTGAAAAACCACTTTTCGCACTTGTGTTAGTGTTGAAAAACCACTTTTCGCACTTGTGTTGGTGCAGGAAACCACTTTTGCACTTGTATTAGTGTGGAAAAACCACTTTTCGCACTTGTGTTAGTGTTGAAAAACCACTTTTCGCACTTGTGTTAGTGTTGAAAAACCACTTTTCACACATTTGTTAGTGTTGAAAAACCACTTTTCGCACTTGTATTGGTGCAGGAAACCACTTTTGCACTTGTATTAGTGTGGAAAAAACACTTTTTGCACTTGTGATAGTGTTGAAAAACCACTTTTCGCACTTGTGTTAGTGTTGAAAAACCACTTTTCGCACTTGTGTTGGTGCAGCAAACCACTTTTGCACTTGTATTAGTGTGGAAAAACCACTTTTCGCACTTGTGTTAGTGTTGAAAAACCACTTTTCGCACTTGTGTTGGTGCAGGAAACCACTTTTGCATTTGTATTAGTGTTGAAAAAACACTTTTTGCACTTGTGATAGTGTTGAAAAACCACTTTTCGCACTAGTGTTAGTGTTGAAAAACCACTTTTCGCACTTGTGTTGGTGCAGGAAACCACTTTTGCACTTGTATTAGTGTGTGTTGAAAAACCACTTTTCGCACTTGTGTTGGTGCAGGAAACCACTTTTGCACTTGTATTAGTGTGGAAAAACCACTTTTCGCACTTGTGTTAGTGTTGAAAAACCACTTTTCGCACTTGTGTTACTGTTGAAAAACCACTTTTCGCACTTGTGTTGGTGCAGGAAAACACTTTTGCACTTGTATTAGTGTGGAAAAAACACTTTTTGCACTTGTGATAGTGTTGAAAAACCACTTTTCGCACTTGTGTTAGTGTTGAAAAACCACTTGTCGCACTTGTGTTGGTGCAGGAAACCACTTTTGCACTTGTATTAGTGTGGAAAAACCACTTTTCGCACTTGTGTTAGTGTTGAAAAACCACTTTTCGCACTTGTGTTAGTGTTGAAAAACCACTTTTCGCACTTGTGTTCGTGTTGAAAAACCACTTTTCGCACTTGTGTTGGTGCAGGAAACCACTTTTGCACTTGTATGAGTGTGGAAAAAACACTTTTTGCACTTGTGATAGTGTTGAAAAACCACTTTTCGCACTTGTGTTAGTGTTGAAAAACCACTTTTCGCACTTGTGTTGGTGCAGGAAACCACTTTTGCACTTGTATTAGTGTGGAAAAACCACTTTTCGCACTTGTGTTAGTGTTGAAAAACCACTTTTCGCACTTGTGTTAGTGTTGAAAAACCACTTTTCGCACTTGTGTTGGTGCAGGAAACCACTTTTGCACTTGTATTAGTGTGGAAAAAACACTTTTTGCACTTGTGATAGTGTTGAAAAACCACTTTTCGCACTTGTGTTAGTGTTGAAAAACCACTTTTCGCACTTGTGTTGGTGCAGGAAACCACTTTTGCACTTGTATTAGTGTGGAAAAACCACTTTTCGCACTTGTGTTAGTGTTGAAAAACCACTTTTCGCACTTGTGTTAGTGTTGAAAAACCACTTTTCACACATTTGTTAGTGTTGAAAAACCACTTTTCGCACTTGTATTGGTGCAGGAAACCACTTTTGCACTTGTATTAGTGTGGAAAAAACACTTTTTGCACTTGTGATAGTGTTGAAAAACCACTTTTCGCACTTGTGTTAGTGTTGAAAAACCACTTTTCGCACTTGTGTTGGTGCAGGAAACCAATTTTGCACTTGTATTAGTGTGGAAAAACCACTTTTCGCACTTGTGTTAGTGTTGAAAAACCACTTTTCGCACTTGTGTTAGTGTTGAAAAACCACTTTTCGCACTTGTGTTGGTGCAGGAAACCACTTTTGCACATGAATGAGTGTGGAAAAAACACTTTTTGCACTTTTCATAGTGTTGAAAAACCACTTTTCGCACTTGTGTTAGTGTTGAAAAACCACTTTTCGCACTTGTGTTGGTGCAGGAAACCACTTTTGCACTTGTATTAGTGTGGAAAAACCACTTTTCGCACTTGTGTTAGTGTTGAAAAACCACTTTTCGCACTTGTGTTAGTGTTGAAAAACCACTTTTCGCACTTGTGTTGGTGCAGGAAACCACTTTTGCACTTGTATTAGTGTGGAAAAAACACTTTTTGCACTTGTGATAGTGTTGAAAAACCACTTTTCGCACTTGTGTTGGTGCAGGAAACCACTTTTGCACTTGTATTAGTGTGGAAAAACCACTTTTCGCACTTGTGTTGGTGTTGAAAAACCACTTTTCGCACTTGTGTTGGTGCAGGAAACCACTTTTGCACTTGTATTAGTGTGGAAAAACCACTTTTCGCACTTGTGTTAGTGTTGAAAAACCACTTTTCGCACTTGTGTTAGTGTTGAAAAACCACTTTTCGCACTTGTGTTGGTGCAGGAAACCACTTTTGCACTTGTATTAGTGTGGAAAAAACACTTTTTGCACTTGTGATAGTGTTGAAAAACCACTTTTCGCACTTGTGTTAGTGTTGAAAAACCACTTTTCGCACTTGTGTTGGTGCAGGAAACCACTTTTGCACTTGTATTAGTGTGGAAAAACCACTTTTCGCACTTGTGTTAGTGTTGAAAAACCACTTTTCGCACTTGTGTTAGTGTTGAAAAACCACTTTTCACACATTTGTTAGTGTTGAAAAACCACTTTTCGCACTTGTATTGGTGCAGGAAACCACTTTTGCACTTGTATTAGTGTGGAAAAAACACTTTTTGCACTTGTGATAGTGTTGAAAAACCACTTTTCGCACTTGTGTTAGTGTTGAAAAACCACTTTTCGCACTTGTGTTGGTGCAGGAAACCAATTTTGCACTTGTATTATTGTGGAAAAACCA
The DNA here is from genome assembly GCF_964187855.1 of Myxine glutinosa. Classification (NCBI taxonomy): domain Eukaryota; kingdom Metazoa; phylum Chordata; class Myxini; order Myxiniformes; family Myxinidae; genus Myxine; species Myxine glutinosa. The sequence continues at coordinate 7,892 of NW_027618831.1, read as the reverse complement.
CTTTTCGCACTTGTGTGTGTTGAAAAACCACTTTTCGCACTTGTGTTAGTGTTGAAAAACCACTTTTCGCACTTTTGTTGGTGCAGGAAACCACTTTTGCACTTGTATTAGTGTGGAAAAAACACTTTTTGCACTTTTCATAGTGTTGAAAAACCACTTTTCGCACTTGTGTTAGTGTTGAAACACCACTTTTCGCACTTGTGTTGGTGCAGGAAACCACTTTTGCACTTGTATTAGTGTGGAAAAACCACTTTTCGCACTTGTGTTAGTGTTGAAAAACCACTTTTCGCACTTGTGTTAGTGTTGAAAAACCACTTTTCGCACTTGTGTTGGTGCAGGAAACCACTTTTGCACTTGTATTAGTGTGGAAAAAACACTTTCTGCACTCGTGATAGTGTTGAAAAACCACTTTTCGCACTTGTGTTGGTGTTGAAAAACCACTTTTCGCACTTGTGTTGGTGCAGGAAACCACTTTTGCACTTGTATTAGTGTGGAAAAAACACTTTTTGCACTTGTGATAGTGTTGAAAAACCACTTTTCGCACTTGTGTTGGTGCAGGAAACCACTTTTGCACTTGTATTAGTGTGGAAAAACCACTTTTCGCACTTGTGTTAGTGTTGAAAAACCACTTTTCGCACTTGTGTTGGTGCAGGAAACCACTTTTGCACTTGTATTAGTGTGGAAAAAACACTTTTTGCACTTGTGATAGTCTTGAAAAACCACTTTTCGCACTTGTGTTAGTGTTGAAAAACCACTTTTCGCACTTGTGTTGGTGCAGGAAACCACTTTTGCACTTGTATTAGTGTGGAAAAACCACTTTTCGCACTTGTGTTAGTGTTGAAAAACCACTTTTCGCACTTGTGTTAGTGTTGAAAAACCACTTTTCGCACTTGTGTTGGTGCAGGAAACCACTTTTGCACTTGTATTAGTGTGGAAAAAACACTTTTTGCACTTGTGATATTGTTGAAAAACCACTTTTCGCACTTGTGTTAGTGTTGAAAAACCACTTTTCGCACTTGTGTTGGTGCAGGAAACCACTTTTGCACTTGTATTAGTGTGGAAAAAACCACTTTTCGCACTTGTGTTAGTGTTGAAAAACCACTTTTCGCACTTGTGTTAGTGTTGAAAAACCACTTTTCGCACTTGTGTTAGTGTTGAAAAACCACTTTTCGCACTTGTGTTGGTGCAGGAAACCACTTTTGCACTTGTATTAGTGTGGAAAAAACACTTTTTGCACTTGTGATAGTGTTGAAAAACCACTTTTCGCACTTGTGTTAGTGTTGAAAAACCACTTTTCGCACTTGTGTTGGTGCAGGAAACCACTTTTGCACTTGTAATAGTGTGGAAAAACCAATTTTCGCACTTGTGTTAGTGTTGGAAAACCACTTTTCGCACTTGTGTTAGTGTTGAAAAACCACTTTTCGCACTTGTGTTGGTGCAGGAAACCACTTTTGCACTTGTATTAGTGTGGAAAAAACACTTTTTGCACTTGTGATAGTGTTGAAAAACCACTTTTCGCACTTGTGTTAGTGTTGAAAAACCACTTTTCACACTTGTGTTGGTGCAGGAAACCACTTTTGCACTTGTATTAGTGTGGAAAGACCACTTTTCGCACTTGTGTTAGTGCTGAAAAACCACTTTTCGCAATTGTGTTAGTGTTGAAAAACCACTTTTCGCACTTGTGTTAGTGTTGAAAAACCACTTTTGCACTTGTATTAGTGTGGAAAAACCACTTTTCGCACTTGTGTTAGTGTTGAAAAATCACTTTTCGCACTTGTGTTAGTGTTGAAAAACCACTTTTCGCACTTGTGTTAGTGTTGAAAAACCACTTTTCGCACTTGTGTTGGTGCAGGAAACCACTTTTGCACTTGTATTGGTGTGGAAAAAACACTTTTCGCACTTGTGTTAGTGTTGAAAAACCACTTTTCGCACTTGTGTTAGTGTTGAAAAACCACTTTTCGCACTTGTGTTGGTGCAGGAAACCACTTTTGCACTTGTATTGGTGTGGAAAAAACACTTTTCGCACTTGTGTTAGTGTTGAAAAACCACTTTTCGCACTTGTGTTGGTGCAGGAAACCACTTTTGCACTTGTATTAGTGTGGAAAAACCACTTTTCGCACTTGTGTTAGTGTTGAAAAACCACTTTTCGCACTTGTGTTGGTGCAGCAAACCACTTTTGCACTTGTATTAGTGTGGAAAAACCACTTTTCGCACTTGTGTTAGTGTTGAAAAACCACTTTTCGCACTTGTGTTGGTGCAGGAAACCACTTTTGCATTTGTATTAGTGTTGAAAAAACACTTTTTGCACTTGTGATAGTGTTAAAAAACCACTTTTCGCACTCGTGTTAGTGTTGAAAAACCACTTTTCGCACTTGTGTTGGTGCAGGAAACCACTTTTGCACTTGTATTAGTGTGGAAAAACCACTTTTCGCACTTGTGTTAGTGTTGAAAAACCACTTTTCGCACTTGTGTTACTGTTGAAAAACCACTTTTCGCACTTGTGTTGGTGCAGGAAAACACTTTTGCACTTGTATTAGTGTGGAAAAAACACTTTTTGCACTTGTGATAGTGTTGAAAACCACTTTTCGCACTTGTGTTAGTGTTGAAAAACCACTTGTCGCACTTGTGTTGGTGCAGGAAACCACTTTTGCACTTGTATTAGTGTGGAAAAACCACTTTTCGCACTTGTGTTAGTGTTGAAAAACCACTTTTCGCACTTGTGTTAGTGTTGAAAAACCACTTTTCGCACTTGTGTTCGTGTTGAAAAACCACTTTTCGCACTAGTGTTGGTGCAGGAAACCACTTTTGCACTTGTATGAGTGTGGAAAAAACACTTTTTGCACTTGATAGTGTTGAAAAACCACTTTTCGCACTTGTGTTAGTGTTGAAAAACCACTTTTCGCACTTGTGTTGGTGCAGGAAACCACTTTTGCACTTGTATTAGTGTGGAAAAACCACTTTTCGCACTTGTGTTAGTGTTGAAAAACCACTTTTCGCACTTGTGTTTGTGTTGAAAAACCACTTTTCGCACTTGTGTTGGTGCAGGAAACCACTTTTGCACTTGTATTAGTGTGGAAAAACCACTTTTCGCACTTGTGTTAGTGTTGAAAAACCACTTTTCGCACTTGTGTTAGTGTTGAAAAACCACTTTTCGCACTTGTGTTGGTGCAGGAAACCACTTTTGCACTTGTATTAGTGTGGAAAAACCACTTTTCGCACTTGTGTTAGTGTTGAAAAACCACTTTTCGCACTTGTGTTAGTGTTGAAAAACCACTTTTCGCACTTGTGTTAGTGTTGAAAAACCACTTTTCGCACTTGTGTTGGTGCAGGAAACCACTTTTCGCACTTGTATTAGTGTGGAAAAACCACTTTTCGCACTTGTGTTAGTGTTGAAAAACCACTTTTCGCACTTGTGTTGGTGCAGGAAACCACTTTTGCACTTGTATTAGTGTGGAAAAAACACTTTTTGCACTTGTGATAGTGTTGAAAAACCACTTTTCGCACTTGTGTTAGTGTTGAAAAACCACTTTTCGCACTTGTGTTGGTGCAGGACACCACTTTTGCACTTGTATTAGTGTGGAAAAACCACTTTTCGCACTTGTGTTAGTGTTGAAAAACCACTTTTCGCACTTGTGTTGGTGCAGGAAACCACTTTTGCACTTGTATTAGTGTGGAAAAACCACTTTTCGCACTTGTGTTAGTGTTGAAAAACCACTTTTCGCACTTGTGTTAGTGTTGAAAAACCACTTTTCGCACTTGTGTTAGTGTTGAAAAAACACTTTTCGCACTTGTGTTGGTGCAGGAAACCACTTTTGCACTTGTATTAGTGTGGAAAAAACACTTTTCGCACTTGTGTTAGTGTTGAAAAACCACTTTTCGCACTTGTGTTAGTGTTGAAAAACCACTTTTCGCACTTGTGTTGGTGCAGGAAACCAATTTTGCACTTGTATTAGTGTTGAAAAACCACTTTTCGCACTTGTGTTGGTGCAGGAAACCAATTTTGCACTTGTATTAGTGTGGAAAAACCACTTTTCGCACTTGTGTTAGTGTTGAAAAACCACTTTTCGCACTTGTGTTAGTGTTGAAAAACCACTTTTCGCACTTGTGTTGGTGCAGGAAACCACTTTTGCACTTGTATTAGTGTGGAAAAAACACTTTTTGCACTTTTCATAGTGTTGAAAAACCACTTTTCGCACTTGTGTTAGTGTTGAAACACCACTTTTCGCACTTGTGTTGGTGCAGGAAACCACTTTTGCACTTGTATTAGTGTGGAAAAACCACTTTTCGCACTTGTGTTAGTGTTGAAAAACCACTTTTCGCACTTGTGTTAGTGTTGAAAAACCACTTTTCGCACTTGTGTTGGTGCAGGAAACCACTTTTGCACTTGTATTAGTGTGGAAAAAACACTTTTTGCACTTGTGATAGTGTTGAAAAACCACTTTTCGCACTTGTGTTGGTGTTGAAAAACCACTTTTCGCACTTGTGTTGGTGCAGGAAACCACTTTTGCACTTGTATTAGTGTGGAAAAAACACTTTTTGCACTTGTGATAGTGTTGAAAAACCACTTTTCGCACTTGTGTTGGTGCAGGAAACCACTTTTGCACTTGTATTAGTGTGGAAAAACCACTTTTCGCACTTGTGTTAGTGTTGAAAAACCACTTTTCGCACTTGTGTTGGTGCAGGAAACCACTTTTGCACTTGTATTAGTGTGGAAAAAACACTTTTTGCACTTGTGATAGTCTTGAAAAACCACTTTTCGCACTTGTGTTAGTGTTGAAAAACCACTTTTCGCACTTGTGTTGGTGCAGGAAACCACTTTTGCACTTGTATTAGTGTGGAAAAACCACTTTTCGCACTTGTGTTAGTGTTGAAAAACCACTTTTCGCACTTGTGTTAGTGTTGAAAAACCACTTTTCGCACTTGTGTTGGTGCAGGAAACCACTTTTGCACTTGTATTAGTGTGGAAAAAACACTTTTTGCACTTGTGATATTGTTGAAAAACCACTTTTCGCACTTGTGTTAGTGTTGAAAAACCACTTTTCGCACTTGTGTTGGTGTAGGAAACCACTTTTGCACTTGTAATAGTGTGGAAAAAACCACTTTTCGCACTTGTGTTAGTGTTGAAAAACCACTTTTCGCACTTGTGTTAGTGTTGAAAAACCACTTTTCGCACTTGTGTTGGTGCAGGAAACCACTTTTGCACTTGTATTAGTGTGGAAAAAACACTTTTTGCACTTGTGATATTGTTGAAAAACCACTTTTCGCACTTGTGTTAGTGTTGAAAAACCACTTTTCGCACTTGTGTTGGTGCAGGAAACCACTTTTGCACTTGTATTAGTGTGGAAAAAACCACTTTTCGCACTTGTGTTAGTGTTGAAAAACCACTTTTCGCACTTGTGTTAGTGTTGAAAAACCACTTTTCGCACTTGTGTTAGTGTTGAAAAACCACTTTTCGCACTTGTGTTGGTGCAGGAAACCACTTTTGCACTTGTATTAGTGTGGAAAAAACACTTTTTGCACTTGTGATAGTGTTGAAAAACCACTTTTCGCACTTGTGTTAGTGTTGAAAAACCACTTTTCGCACTTGTGTTGGTGCAGGAAACCACTTTTGCACTTGTATTAGTGTGGAAAAACCAATTTTCGCACTTGTGTTAGTGTTGGAAAACCACTTTTCGCACTTGTGTTAGTGTTGAAAAACCACTTTTCGCACTTGTGTTGGTGCAGGAAACCACTTTTGCACTTGTATTAGTGTGGAAAAAACACTTTTTGCACTTGTGATAGTGTTGAAAAACCACTTTTCGCACTTGTGTTAGTGTTGAAAAACCACTTTTCACACTTGTGTTGGTGCAGGAAACCACTTTTGCACTTGTATTAGTGTGGAAAGACCACTTTTCGCACTTGTGTTAGTGCTGAAAAACCACTTTTCGCAATTGTGTTAGTGTTGAAAAACCACTTTTCGCACTTGTGTTAGTGTTGAAAAACCACTTTTGCACTTGTATTAGTGTGGAAAAACCACTTTTCGCACTTGTGTTAGTGTTGAAAAATCACTTTTCGCACTTGTGTTAGTGTTGAAAAACCACTTTTCGCACTTGTGTTAGTGTTGAAAAACCACTTTTCGCACTTGTGTTGGTGCAGGAAACCACTTTTGCACTTGTATTGGTGTGGAAAAAACACTTTTCGCACTTGTGTTAGTGTTGAAAAACCACTTTTCGCACTTGTGTTAGTGTTGAAAAACCACTTTTCGCACTTGTGTTGGTGCAGGAAACCACTTTTGCACTTGTATTGGTGTGGAAAAAACACTTTTCGCACTTGTGTTAGTGTTGAAAAACCACTTTTCGCACTTGTGTTGGTGCAGGAAACCACTTTTGCACTTGTATTAGTGTGGAAAAACCACTTTTCGCACTTGTGTTAGTGTTGAAAAACCACTTTTCACACTTGTGTTGGTGCAGCAAACCACTTTTGCACTTGTATTAGTGTGGAAAAACCACTTTTCGCACTTGTGTTAGTGTTGAAAAACCACTTTTCGCACTTGTGTTGGTGCAGGAAACCACTTTTGCATTTGTATTAGTGTTGAAAAAACACTTTTTGCACTTGTGATAGTGTTGAAAAACCACTTTTCGCACTCGTGTTAGTGTTGAAAAACCACTTTTCGCACTTGTGTTGGTGCAGGAAACCACTTTTGCACTTGTATTAGTGTGGAAAAACCACTTTTTGCACTTGTGTTAGTGTTGAAAAACCACTTTTCGCACTTGTGTTACTGTTGAAAAACCACTTTTCGCACTTGTGTTGGTGCAGGAAAACACTTTTGCACTTGTATTAGTGTGGAAAAAACACTTTTTGCACTTGTGATAGTGTTGAAAACCACTTTTCGCACTTGTGTTAGTGTTGAAAAACCACTTGTCGCACTTGTGTTGGTGCAGGAAACCACTTTTGCACTTGTATTAGTGTGGAAAAACCACTTTTCGCACTTGTGTTAGTGTTGAAAAACCACTTTTCGCACTTGTGTTAGTGTTGAAAAACCACTTTTCGCACTTGTGTTCGTGTTGAAAAACCACTTTTCGCACTTGTGTTGGTGCAGGAAACCACTTTTGCACTTGTATGAGTGTGGAAAAAACACTTTTTGCACTTGTGATAGTGTTGAAAAACCACTTTTCGCACTTGTGTTAGTGTTGAAAAACCACTTTTCGCACTTGTGTTGGTGCAGGAAACCACTTTTGCACTTGTATTAGTGTGGAAAAACCACTTTTCGCACTTGTGTTAGTGTTGAAAAACCACTTTTCGCACTTGTGTTAGTGTTGAAAAACCACTTTTCGCACTTGTGTTGGTGCAGGAAACCACTTTTGCACTTGTATTAGTGTGGAAAAACCACTTTTCGCACTTGTGTTAGTGTTGAAAAACCACTTTTCGCACTTGTGTTAGTGTTGAAAAACCACTTTTCGCACTTGTGTTGGTGCAGGAAACCACTTTTGCACTTGTATTAGTGTGGAAAAACCACTTTTCGCACTTGTGTTAGTGTTGAAAAACCACTTTTCGCACTTGTGTTAGTGTTGAAAAACCACTTTTCGCACTTGTGTTAGTGTTGAAAAACCACTTTTCGCACTTGTGTTGGTGCAGGAAACCACTTTTCGCACTTGTATTAGTGTGGAAAAACCACTTTTCGCACTTGTGTTAGTGTTGAAAAACCACTTTTCGCACTTGTGTTGGTGCAGGAAACCACTTTTGCACTTGTATTAGTGTGGAAAAAACACTTTTTGCACTTGTGATAGTGTTGAAAAACCACTTTTCGCACTTGTGTTAGTGTTGAAAAACCACTTTTCGCACTTGTGTTGGTGCAGGAAACCACTTTTGCACTTGTATTAGTGTGGAAAAACCACTTTTCGCACTTGTGTTAG